>NC_057808.1:126778464-126934083 GCF_018294505.1 Triticum aestivum
CGGGCGGGGGGTACTTGCCGTTAGTCAAGTGCCCTCTTTGCCGTCCGCCAGCCTTTGTCGTCCGCCTTTTTGCCTCTTTGCCGTCTGCTAG
Organism: Triticum aestivum; assembly: GCF_018294505.1. Taxonomy (NCBI): domain Eukaryota; kingdom Viridiplantae; phylum Streptophyta; class Magnoliopsida; order Poales; family Poaceae; genus Triticum; species Triticum aestivum. The sequence continues at coordinate 126,778,556 of NC_057808.1, forward strand.
CGGACGGCAAAGAGGTGGGCCGTTAACATTTTTTCAAATGAGCGGGGGGTGGGGGCCACCACACTCTTTGCCGTCTGCCAGCGGACGGCAAAGATTCTTTGCCGTCTGCTGGCAGACGGCAAAGAGCTGGCAGATGGAAAGAGCTTCTTTGCCGTCAGCCTTTTCTTTGCCGTCTGCTTATGCGTAGCTGATGGCAAAGAGCTGCTTTGTCGTCAGCTAGCAGACGGCAAAGAGCTGGCAGATGGCAAATTAGCTGATTCCAGTAGTGGTTGTCAATCCCTACACGGTCACTTACGAGAGTGAGATCTGATAGATATGATAGGATAATATTTTTGGTATTATTATGATAAAGATGCAAAGTAAAATAAAAGCAAAATAAAAGGCAACGGAAATAGCTAAGTGTTAGAAGATTAATATGATGGAAAATAGACCCGGGGGCCATAGGTTTCACTAGTGGCTTCTCTCGAGAGCATAAGTATTTATGGTGGGTGAACAAATTACTGTTGAGCAATTGACGGAATTGAGCATAGTTATGAGAATATCTAGGTATGATCATGTATATAGGCATCACGTCCGAGACAAGTAAACCGACTCCTGCCTGCATCTACTACTATTACTCCACACATCGACCGCTATCCAGCATGCATCTAGAGTATTAAGTTCATAAGAACAGAGTAATGCTTTAAGCAAGATGACATGATGTAGAGGGATAAACTCATGCAATATGATATAAACCCCATCTTGTTATCCTCGATGGCAACAATACAATACATGCCTTGCTGCCCCTACTGTCACTGGGAAAGGACACCGCAAGATTGAACCCAAAGCTAAGCACTTCTCCCATTGCAAGAAAGATCACTCTAGTAGGCCAAACCAAACTGATAATTCGAAGAGACTTGCAAAGATAACCAATCATACATAAAAGAATTCAGAAGATTCAAATATTGTTCATAGATAAACTTGATCATAAACCCACAATTCATCGGTCTCAACAAACACACCGCAAAAGAAGATTACATCGAATAGATCTCCACGAGAGAGGGGGAGAACATTGTATTGAGATCCAAAAAGAGAGAAGAAGCCATCTAGCTAATAACTATGGACCCGAAGGTCTGAGGTAAACTACTCACACATCATCGAAGAGGCTATGGTGTTGATCTAGAAGCCCTCCGTTATCGATGCCCCCTCCGGCGGAGCTCCGGAACAGGCCCCAAGATGGGATCTCATGGGTACAGAAGGTTGAGGCGGTGGAATTAGGTTTTTGGCTCCGTATCTGGTAGTTTGGGGGTACGTAGGTATATATAGGAGGAAGGAGTACGTCGGTGGAGCAACAGGGGGCCCACGAGGGTGGAGGGCGCGCCTAGGGGGGTAGGCGCCCCCTACCTCGTGCCTTCCTGGTTGATTTCTTGATGCAGGGTCCAAGTCCTCTGGATCACGTTCGTTCCAAAAATCACGTTCCCGAAGGTTTCATTCCGTTTGGACTCCGTTTGATATTCTTTTTCTGCGAAACTCTGAAATAGGCAAAAAACAACAATTCTGGGTTGGGCCTCCGGTTAATAGGTTATTCCCAAAAATAATATAAAAGTGTATAATAAAGCCCAATAATGTCCAAAACAGAATATAATATAGCATGGAACAATAAAAATTTATAGATACGTTGGAGACGTATCAAGCATCCCCAAGCTTAATTCCTGCTCATCCTCGAGTAGGTAAATGATAAAAACAGAATTTTTGATGTGGAATGCTACTTGGCATAATTTCAACATAATCCTTCTTATTGTGGCATGAATGTTCAGATTTGATATGATTCAAGATAAAAGTTTAATGTTGGCATAAAACAATAATACTTCAAGCATACTAACTAAGCAATTATGTCTTATCAAAATAACATAGCCAAAGCAAGTTATCCCTACAAAATCATATAGTCTGGCTCTCCATCTTCCCCACACAAAATATTCATATCATGTACGACCCCGGTTTTGGCCAAGCAATTGGTTCATACTTTTAACGCGCTTCAGCCTTTTCAACTCTTACGCAATACATGAGCGCAAGCCATGGATATAGCACTATGGTGGAATAAGGTATGATGGTAGGGGTTATGAGGGAAGACAAAAAAGAAGAAAGTCTCACATCAACGAGGCTAATTAACGGGCTATGGAGATGCCCATCAATTGATGTTAATGCGAGGAGTAGTGATTGCCATGCAACGGATGCACTAGAGCTATAAGTGTATGAAAGCTCAAAAAGAAAACAAAGTGGGTGTGCATCCAACTTGCTTGCTCACGAAGACCTCGGGCATTTGAGGAAGCCCCTCATTGGAATATACAAGCCAAGTTCTATAATGAAATTTCCCACTAGTATATGAAAGTGACAAAATGAGAGACTCTCTATTATGAAGATCACGGTGCTACTTTGAAGCACAAGTGTGGTAAAAGGATAGTAACATTGTCCCTTCTCTCTTTTTCTCTCATCATTTTTTTATTTGGGCCTTTTCTCTTTTTTTATGGCCTCTTTTTTTTAGTCCGGAGTCTCATCCCGACTTGTGGGGGAATCATAGTCTCCATCATCCTTTCCTCACTTGGGACAATGCTCTAATAATGATGATCATCACACTTTTATTTACTTACAACTCATGAATTACAACTCAATACTTAGAACAAAATATGACTCTATATGAATGCCTCCGGCGGTGTACCGGGATATGCAATGAATCAAGAGCGACATGTATGAAAGAATTATGAACGGTGGCTTTGCCACACATACAATGTCAACTACATGATCATGCAAAGCAATATGACAATGATGGAGTATGTCATGATAAATGAAACGGTGGAAAGTTGCATGGCAATGTATCTCGGAATGGCTATGGAAACGCCATGATAGGTAGGTATGGTGGCTGTTTTGAGGAAGATATAAGGAGGTTTATGTGTGATAGAGCATATCATATCACGGGGTTTGGATGCACCGACGAAGTTTGCACCAACTCTCAAGGTGAGAAAGGGCAATGCGCGGTACCGAAGAGGCTAGAAAATTGTGGAAAGGTAAGTGTGCGTATAATCCATGGACTCACATTAGTCATAAAGAACTCATATACTTATTGCAAAAATTTATTAGCCCTCGAAGCAAAGTACTACTACGCATGCTCCTAGGGGAAGGGTTGGTAGGAGTTAACCATCGCGCGATCCCAACCGCCACACAAAGGAAGACAATCAACAAATACTTCATGCTCCGACTTCGTTACATAACGGTTCACCATACGTGCATGATACGGGAATCACAAACTCCAACACATGTATTTTTCAATTCCACAATTACTCAACTAGCACAACTATGATATTACTACCTTTATATCTCAAAACAATTATCAAACATCAAATTTCTCATGATATTAATTAAAGCAAATTGCCATGCTATTTCAAGACTCTCAAAATAATATAAGTGAAGCATGAGAGATCAATAGTTTCTATAAAACAAATCCACCACCGTGCTCTAAAAGATATAAGTGAAGCACTAGAGCAAAAACTATATAGCTCAAAAAATATAAGTGAAGCACATAGAGTATTCTAATAAATTCCGAATCATGTGTGTCTCTCTCAAAAGGTGTGTACAGAAAGGATGATTGTTGTAAACTAACAAATAAATCCACAAATAATACAAGACGCTCCAAGCAAAACACATATCATGTGGTGAATAAAAATATAGCTCCAAGTAAAGTTACCGATGGAAGTAGACGAAAGAGGGGATGCCTTCCGGGGCATCCCCAATCTTTGGCTTTTAGGTGTCATTAGATTATATTGGGGTGCCATGGGCATCCCCAATCTTAGGCTCTTGCCACTCCTTGTTCCATAATCCATCAAATCTTTCACCCAAAACATGAAAACTTCACAACACAAAACTCAGCAGAAAATCTCGTGAGCTCCGTTAGCGAAAGAAAACAAAAGACCACTTCAAGGTACTGTAATGAACTCATTATTTATTCATATTGGTGTTAAACCTACTGTATTCCAACTTCTCTATGGTTTATAAAATATTTTACTAGCAATAGATTCATCAAAATAAGCAAACAACACACGAAAAACAGAATCTGTCAAAATCAGAACAGTCTGTAGTAATCTGTAACTAACGCAGACTTCTGGAACTTCAAAAATTCAGCCAAAATAGGAAGACCTAGACAATTTGTTTATGGATCATCAGCAATTGGAATCAATATTTTATCACGTTCTGGTGATTTTTAACAATTATTTTTGTGAACAGAAAGTTTCTGGAATTTTCAGCAAGATCAAATAACTATCATCCAAGAAGATCCTATAGGTTTAACTTGGCACAAACACTAATTAAAACATAAAAACACATCTAACCAGAGGCTAGAACATTTTTTTTTGCTAAACAGAAGCAAAAAGCAAAAAAACTAAAAATAAAACTGGGTTGCCTCCCAACAAGCGCTATCGTTTAACGCCCCTAGCTAGGCATAAAAGCAAGGATAGATCTAGGTATTGCCACCTTTGGTAGGCAATCCATAAGTGGCTCTCATAATAGATTCATAAGTTAATTTTATTTTCTTTCTAGGGAAGTGTTCCATGCCTTTCTTTAATGGAAATTGTAATCTAATATTCCCTTCCTTCATATCAATAATTGCACCAATCGTTCTAAGGAAAGGTCTACCAAGAATAATAGGACATGAAGGATTGCAATCTATGTCAAGAACAATAAAGTCTACGGGCACATAGTTCCTATTTGCAACAATAAGAACATCATTAATTCTTCCCATAGGTTTCTTAATAGTGGAATCCGCAAGGTGCAAGTTTAAAGAGCAATCATCAAATTCACGGAAACCTAATAAATCACATAAAGTTTTTGGAATCGTGGAAACACTAGCACCCAAATCACACAAAGCATAGCATGCATGATCTTTAATTTTAATTTTAATAGTAGGTTCCCACTCATCATAAAGTTTTCTAGGGATATAAACTTCCAACTCAAGTTTTTCTTCACAAGATTGCATCAAAGCATCAACGATATGTTTGATAAAAGCTTTATTTTGGCTATAAGCATGAGGAGAATTTAGCACGGATTGCAACAAGGAAATACAATCTATCAAAGAGCAGCTATCATAATTAAATTCCTTGAAATCCAAAATAGTGGGTTCATTAATATCTAATGTTTTGATCTCTTCAATCCCACTTTTATCAATTTTAGCATCAAGATCTAAAAACTCTGAATTTCTGGAACGCCTTCTAGGTAAGGGTGGATCATATTCAGTCCCATCATTATCAAGATTCATATTGCAAAACAAAGATTTAATAGGGGACACATCAATAACTTTTAGATCTTCATCTTTATTTTCAAAGTTTTCTGGCTTAGCGGCCATCTTATTAACTAAGGTGGCCTGCTTATCCGATATTTCAGCTATTAACTTCTCAAGATGAGAAATTTGGGATCTCAAACCATAAAATTCTTTAGACATATCATCGAGCTCTTTATTCATATAACTCATAAAGCTTTTTTGTTCCTTAAGCTCGTTTTTAAAGAAATTGCTATGTTCAAATTGTAAGACCATGAAACTCCTAACGTTGCTTTCGATCTCTTCTAGCCTTTTAAGGTGGGGATCACCAAATCTTGGTAGAGCCATCGAGACAAACAAGCAATCCAACACACGAGCAAACAAGAAGCAAGTGAAAAAGATGAACTGAAAAGAGAGGGTGAATAAAACGGCAAGGGTGAAGTGGGGGAGAGGAAAACGAGAGGCAAATGGCAAATAATGTAATGCGGGAGATAAGGGTTTGTGATGGATACTTGGTGTGTTGAATTTTGCGTAGAATCCCCGGCAACGGCGCCAGAAATCCTTCTTGCTACCTCTTGAGCACTGCGTTGGTTTTCCCTTGAAGAGGAAAGGGTGATGCAGCAAAGTAGCGTAAGTATTTCCCTCAGTTTTTGAGAACCAAGGTATCAATCAAGTAGGAGGCTACGCACGAGTCCCTCGCACCTACACAAACAAATAAATCCTCGCAACCAACGCGATAAGGGGTTGTCAATCCCTACACGATCACTTACGAGAGTGAGATCTGATAGATATGATAAGATAATATTTTTGGTATTTTTATGATAAAGATGCAAAGTAAAGAAAGCAAAATAAAAACGGCGCCAGAAATAGCTTGTTGTCGGGAGATTAATATGATGGAAAATAGACCCCAGGGCCATAGGTTTCACTAGTGGCTTCTCTCATGAGCATAAGTATTACGGTGGGTGAACAAATTACTGTTGAGCAATTGACAGAATTGAGCATAGTTATGAGAATATCTAGGTATGATCATGTATATAGGCATCACGTCCGAAACAAGTAGACCGACTCCTGCATGCATCTACTACTATTACTCCACACATCGACCGCTATCCAGCATGCATCTAGAGTATTAAGTTCATCAGAACAGAGTAACACTTTAAGCAAGATGACATGATGTAGAGGGATAAACTCATGCAATATGATATAAAACCCCATCTTGTTATCCTCGATGGCAACAATACAATACGTGCCTTGCTGCCCCTACTGTCACTGGGAAAGGACACCGCAAGATTGAACCCAAAGCTAAGCACTTCTCCCATTGCAAGAAAGATCAATCTAGTAGGCCAAACCAAACTGATAATTCGAATAGACTTGCAAAGATAACCAATCATACATAAAAGAATTCAGAGAAGATTCAAATATTGTTCATAGATAAACTTGATCATAAACCCACAATTCATCGGTCTCAACAAACACACCGCAAAAGAAGATTACATCGAATAGATCTCCACGAGAGAGGGGGAGAACATTGTATTGAGATCCAAAAAGAGAGAAGAAGCCATCTAGCTAATAACTATGGACCCGAAGGTCTGAAGGTAAACTACTCACACATCATCGGAGAGGCTATGGTGTTGATGTAGAAGCCCTCCATGGTCGATGCCCCCTCCGGCGGAGCTCCGGAACAGGCCCCAAGATGGGATATCACGGGTACAGAAGGTTGCGGCGGTGGAATTAGGTTTTTGGCTCCGTATCTGGTAGTTTGGGGGTACGTAGGTATATATAGGAGCAAGGAGTACGTCGGTGGAGCAACGGGGGGCCCACGAGGGTGGAGGGCGCGCCTGGGGGAGTAGGCGCGCCCCCCTACCTCGTGCCCTCCTGGTTGATGTCTTGACGTAGGGTCCAAGTCCTCTGGATCATGTTCGTTCCGAAAATCACGTTCCCGAAGGTTTCATTCCATTTGGACTCCGTTTGATATTCTTTTTCTGCGAAACTCTGAAATAGGCAAAAAACAGCAATTCTGGGCTGGGCCTCCGGTTAATAGGTTAGTCCCAAAAATAATATAAAAGTGTATAATAAAGCCCAATAATGTCCAAAACAGAATATAATATAGCATGGAGCAATAAAAATTATAGATACGTTGGAGACGTATCAAGCATCCCCAAGCTTAATTCCTGCTCGTCCTCGAGTAGGTAAATGATAAAAACAGAATTTTTGATGTGGAATGCTACTTGGCATAATTTCAATGTAATTCTTCTTAATTGTGGTATGAATATTCAGATCCGAAAGATTCAAGACAAAAGTTTAATATTGACATAAAAATAATAATACTTCAAGCATACTAACTAAGCAATTATGTCTTCTCAAAATAACATGGCCAAAGAAAGTTATCCCTACAAAATCATATAGTCTGGCTATGCTCTATCTTCACCACACAAAATATTTAAATCATGCACAACCCCGATGACAAGCCAAGCAATTGTTTCATACTTTTGACGTTCTCAAACTTTTTCAATCTTCACGCAATACATGAGCGTGAGCCATGGACATAGCACTATATGTGGAATAGAATGGTGGTTGTGGAGAAGACAAAAAGGAGAAGATAGTCTCACATCAACTAGGCGTATCAACGGGCTATGGAGATGCCCATCAATAGATATCAATGTGAGTGAGTAGGGATTGCCATGCAACGGATGCACTAGAGCTATAAGTACATGAAAGCTCAACAAAAGAAACTAAGTGGGTGTGCATCCAACTCGCTTGCTCACGAAGACCTAGGGCATTTTGAGGAAGCCCATCATTGGAATATACAAGCCAAGTTCTATAATGAAAATTCCCACTAGTATATGAAAGTGATATCATAGGAGACTCTCTATTATGAAGATAATGGTGCTACTTTGAACCACAAGTGTGGTAAAAGGATAGTAACATTGTCCCTTCTCTCTTTTTCTCTCATTTTTTATTTGGGCCTTTACTTTTTTTATGGCCTCTTTTTTTCGTCCGGAGTCTCATCCCGACTTGTGGGGGAATCATAGTCTCCATCATCCTTTCCTCACTTGGGACAATGCTCTAAAAATGATGATCATCACACTTTTATTTACTTACAACTCAACAATTACAACTCAATACTTAGAACAAAATATGACTCTATGTGAATGCCTCCGGCGGTGACCGGGATATGCAATGAATCAAGAGTGACATGTATGAAAGAATTATGAACGGTGGCTTTTCCGCAAATACAATGTCAACTACATGATCATGCGAAGCAATATGACAATGATGGAGCGTGTCATAGTAAACGAAACGGTGTTAAGTTGCATGACAATATATCTCGGAATGGCTATGGAAATGCCATGATAGGTAGGTAAGGTGGCTGTTTTGAGGAAGGTATATGGTGGGTGTATGATACCGGCGAAAAGTGCGCGGTATTAGAGAGGCTAGCAATGGTGGAAGGAGGAAAAGTGCGTATAATCCATGGACTCAACATTAGTCATAAAGAACTCATATACTTATTGCAAAAATCTACAAGTTATCAAAGCAAAGTATTACACGCATGCTCCTAGGGGGATAGATTGGTAGGAAAAGACCATCGCTCGTCCCCGACCGCCACTCATAAGGAAGACAATCAATAAATAAATCATGCTCCGACTTCATCACATAACGGTTCACCATACGTGCATGCTACGGGAATCACAAACTTTAACACAAGTATTTCTCAAATTCAAAACTACTCAACTAGCATGACTGTAATATCACCATCTTCATATCTCAAAACAATTATCAAGCATCAAACTTCTCATAGTATTCAACACACTCATAAGATTTTTTTTACTAATCTTGAATGCCTATTATTGTTAAAGCAAACTACCATGCTGTTTTGTAGGACTCTCAAAATAATCTAAGTGAAGCATGAGAGAACAATAGTTTCTATAAAACAAATCCACCACCATGCTCTAAAAGATATAGATGAAGCACTAGAGCAAAAACTATATAACTCAAGAGATATAAGTGAAGCACATAGAGTATTCTAATTTCCGAATCAAGTGTGTCTCTCTCAAAAGGTGTGTACAGCAAGGATGATTGTGGTAAACTAAAGAGCAAAGACTCAAATAATACAAGACGCTCCAAGCAAAACACATATCATGTGGTGAATAAAAATATAGCTCCAAGTAAAGTTACCGATGGAAGTAGACGAAAGAGGGGATGCCTTCCGGGGCATCCCCAAGCTTTGGCTTTTTGGTGTCCTTAGATTATCCTGGGGTGCCTTGGGAATCTCCAAGCTTAGGCTCTTGCAACTCCTTGTTCCATAATCCATCAAATCTTTCACCCAAAACTTGAAAACTTCACAACACAAAACTCAGCAGAAAATCTCGTGAGCTCCGTTAGCGAAAGAAAACAAAAGACCACTTCAAGGTACTGTAATGAAGTCATTCTTTATTTATATTGGTGTTAAACATACTGTATTTCAACTTCTCTATGGTTTATAAACTATTTTACTAGCCATAGATTCATCAAAATAAGCAAACAACACACGAAAAACAGAATCTGTCAAAAACAGAACAGTCTATAGTAATCTGTAACTAACACAAACTTCTGGAACTCCAAAAATTCAGAAAAAATAGGACGACCTAGAAAATTTGTTTATTGATCAGCAGCAATTGGAATCAATATTTTATCACGTGGTGGTGATTTTTAACAATTATTTTCGTGAACAGAAAGTTTCTGGAATTTACAGCAAGATCAAATAACTATCATCCAAGAAGAACCTATAGGTTTAGCTTGGCACAAACACTAATTAAAACATAAAAACAAGTCTAACCAGAGGCTAGATCAAAGATTTATTCCTAAACATAAGAAAAAGGCAAAAAACAAAAAATAAAATTGGGTTGCCTCCCAACAAGCGATATCGTTTGACGCCCCTAGCTAGGATAAAAGCAAGGATAGATCTAGGTATTGCCATCTTTGGTAGGCAACTCTTTAATAAGACATCTATCACCCTTAGGAGTTTCTTTCTTTTTATTAATTATCAAACTCCTAGGCACAAAATCGAAAAATTCATTTGTAGCAAATGGTTCCTTAATGATAGCAAAAAGATTGGGATGAATACTTATAGATTTGAGATCCGCAGTTTCCTTACAAGAGGATTCACCCTTGTTTTTAGGAACATACATAAGCTTGGCAATTTTAGTTGGAGGACTTGGAATATTCTTTACGGAAGAAAAAGCGGTTCCCAAGTTGGTAATGATACCCTCAAGTTTATCGATTCTAGTGGAATCTTGATTTATTCTTTCATTAACTATGGGTTCCTTCTCCTTAATATTTTTCAAAGTGACTCCTACTTTAGATCCATATTGGGTAATTTGGTTGTGGATCTTTTTATCCAAATTTTCAATTAACTCTACGGTAGCAACTTTATTTTCAATAATTTCAAGTCTTTGCATTACATGCTCCAAAGTTAACATAGTTCCATTAACCAAAAGAGGTGGTGAGCCGAACAAATCTATCATAGCATTATAAGAATCAAAAGTATGGCTACCCAAGAAATTCCCTCCGGTAATGGTATCAAGGATATATCTGTACCAAGGAGTAGCGCCTACATAAAAATTGCGGAGAAGAACGGAAGTAGATTACTTCCTGGTAGATCCATTTTGAGCATTGCAAATTCTATACCAAGCGTCTTTTAGATGTTCTCCCTCCCTTTGCTTAAAATTTATAACTTCATTCTCGGGAGACAACGAAGAAGATAGAGGACTAGCCATAACGACAAACCAAGCGAAAAAGAGGCCTACGAAAAAAGAGAGAGCGAATAAAACGGCAAGGGTGAAGTGGGGAAGAGGAAAACGAGAGGCAAATGGCAAATAATGTAATGCGGGAGATAAAGGTTTGTGATGGGTACTTGGTATGTTTCCTTTTGCGTAGACTCCCCGACAACGGTGCCAGAAATCCTTCTTGCTACCTCTTGAGCACTGTGTTGGTTTTCCCTTGAAGAGGAAAGGGTGATGCAGCAAAGTAGCGTAAGTATTTCCCTCAGTTTTTGAGAACCAAGGTATCAATCCAGTAGGAGGCCACGCACGAGTCCCTCGCACCTACACAAACAAATAAATCCTCGCAACCAACGCGATAAGGGGTTGTCAATCCCTACACAGTCACTTATGAGAGTGAGATATGATAAGATAATATTTTTGATATTTTTATGATAAAGATGCAAAGTAAAGAAAGAAAAATAAAAATGGCGCCAGAAATAGCATGTTGTTGGGAGATTAATATGATGGAAAATAGACCCCGGGGCCATAGGTTTCACTAGTGGCTTCTCTCATGAGCATAAGTATTACGGTGGGTGAACAAATTACTGTTGAGCAATTGACAGAATTGAGCATAGTTATGAGAATATCTAGGTATGATCATGTATATAGGCATCACGTCCGAAACAAGTAGACCGACTCCTGCCTGCATCTACTACTATTACTCCACACATCGACCGCTATCCAGCATGCATCTAGAGTATTAAGTTCATAAGAACAGATTAACGTTTTAAGCAAGATGACATGATGTAGAGGGATAGACTCAATCATTATGATATAAACCTCATCTTGTTATCCTCGATGGCAACAATACAATACGTGCCTTGCTGCCCCTACTGTCACTGGGAAAGGACACCGCAAGATTGAACCCAAAGCTAAGCACTTCTCCCATTGCAAGAAAGAGCAATCTAGTAGGCCAAACCAAACTGATAGTTCGAAGAGACTTGCAAAGATAACCAATCATACATAAAAGAATTCAGAGAAGATTCAAATATTGTTCATCGATAAACTTGATCATAAACCCACAATTCATCGGTCTCAACAAACACACCGCAAAAGAAGATTACATCAAATAGATCTCCACGGGAGAGGGGGAGAACATTGTATTGAGATCCAAAAAGAGAGAAGAAGCCATCTATCTAATAACTATGGACCCGAAGGTCTAAAGTAAACTAATCACACATGATCGAAGAGGCTATGGTGTTGATGTAGAAGCCCTCCGTGATCGATGCCCCCTCCGGCGGAGCTCCGAAAAAGGCCCCAAGATGGGATCTCACGGGTACAGAAGGTTGCGACGGTGGAATTAAGTTTTTGGCTCCGTATCTGGTAGTTTGGGGGTACGTAGGTATATATAGGAGGAAGGAATACGTCAGTGGAGCAACGGGGGGGGCCCACAAGGGTGGAGGGCGCGCCTGGGGGGAGTAGGCGCGCCCCCTACCTCGTGCCCTCCAGGTTGATGTCTTGACGTAGGGTCCAAGTCCTCTGGATCACGTTCGTTCCGAAAATCACGTTCCCGAAGGTTTCATTCCATTTGGACTCCGTTTGATATTCTTTTTTCTGCGAAACTCTGAAATAGGCAAAAAAACAGCAATTCTGGGCTGGGCCTCCGGTTAATAGGTTAGTCCCAAAAATAATATAAAAGTGTATAATAAAGCCCAATAATGTCCAAAACAGAATATAATATAGGATGGAGCAATCAAAAATTATAGATACATTGGAGACGTATCAAGCATCCCCAAGCTTAATTCCTGCTCGTCATCGAGTAGATAAATGATAAAAACAGAATTTTTGATGTGGAATGCTACTTGGCATAATTTCAATGTAATTCTTCTTAATTGTGGTATGAATATTCAGATCCGAAAGATTCAAGACAAAATTTTAATATTGACATAAAAGTAATAATACTTCAAGCATACTAACTAAGCAATTATGTCTTCTCAAAATAACATGGCCAAAGAAAGTTATCCCTAAAAAATCATATAGTCTATCTATGCTCTATCTTCACCACACAAAATATTTAAATCATGCACAACCCCGATGACAAGCCAAGCAATTGTTTCATACTTTTGACGTTCTCAAACTTTTTCAATCTTCACGCAATACATGAGCGTGAGCCATGGACATAGCACTATATGTGGAATAGAATGGTGGTTGTGGAGAACACAAAAGGGAGAAGATAGTCTCACATCAACTAGGCGTATCAACGGGCTATGGAGATGCCCATCAATAGATATCAATGTGAGTGAGTAGGGATTGCCATGCAACAGATGCACTTGAGCTATAAGTATATGAAAGCTCAACCAAAGAAACTAAGTGGGTGTGCATCCAACTCGCTTGCTCACGAAGACCTAGGGCATTTTGAGTAAACCCATCATTGGAATATACAAGCCAAGTTCTATAATGAAGAATTCCCACTAGTATATGAAAGTGATATCATAGGAGACTCTCCATTATGAAGATAATGGTGCTACTTTGAAGCACAAGTGTGGTAAAAGGATAGTAACATTGTCCCTTCTCTCTTTTTCTCTCATTTTTTTATTTGGGCCTTTACTTTTTTTTGGCCTCTTTTTTTTCGTCCGGAGTCTAATCCCGACTTGTGGGGGAATCATAGTCTCCATCATCCTTTCCTCACTTGGGACAATGCTCTAAAATGATGATCATCACACTTTTATTTACTTACAACTCAATACTTAGAACAAAATATGACTCTATGTGAATGCCTCCGGCGGTGTACTGGGATATGCAATGAATCAAGAGTGACATGTATGAAATAATTATGAACGGTGGCTTTGCCACAAATACAATGTCAACTACATGATCATGCGAAGCAATATGACAATGATGGAGCATGTTATAGTAAACGAAACGGTGGTAAGTTGCATGCCAATATATCTCGGAATGGCTATGGAAATGCCATGATAGGTAGGTAAGGTGGCTGTTTTGAGGAAGGTATATGGTGGGTGTATGATACCGGCGAAAAGTGCGCGGTATTAGAGAGGCTAGCAATGGTGGAAGGAGGAAAAGTGTGTATAATCCATGGACTCAACATTAGTCATAAAGAACTCATATACTTATTGCAAAAATCTACAAGTTATCAAAGAAAAGTATTATGCGCATGCTCATAGGGGGATAGATTGGTAGGAAAAGACCATCGCTCATCCCCGACCGCCACTCATAAGGAAGCCAATCAATAAATAAATCATGCTCCGACTTCATCACATAACGGTTCACGATACGTGCATGCTACGGGAATCACAAACTTTAACACAAGTATTTCTCAAATTCAAAACTACTCAACTAGCATGACTCTAATATCACCATCTTCATATCTCAAAACAATTATCAAGCATCAAACTTCTCATAGTATTCAACACACTCATAAGAATTTTTCTTTTTTTACTAATCTTGAAGATCCATTTATTCTCAATGGCTCGCCGATCATCGGGAAAGTCAATCAAAGTCCATAATTTGTTCTCATACATGGATCCCATCTCAGATTTCATGGCCTCAAGCCATTTTGTGGAATCTGGGCTCATCATCGCTTCCTCATCGTTCGTAGGTTCGTCATGGTCTAGTAACATGACTTCCAGAACAGGATTACCGTACCACTCTGGTGCAAACCGTACTCTTGTTGACCTACGAGGTCTCGTAGTAACTTGATCTGAAGTTTCATGATCATCATCATTAGCTTCATCACTAATTGGTGTAGGAATCACTGGAACTGATTTCCGTGATGAACTACTTTCCAATTCGGGAGAAGGTACAAATACCTCATCAAGTTCTACATTCCTCCCACTCACTTCTTTCGAGAGAAACTCCTTCTCTAGAAAGCATCCACTCTTAGCAACAAAGATCTTGCCTCCGGATCCAACAATTTCTTTTGGGTATCCTATGAAGACGCATTTCTCCGATTTGGGTTTGAGCATATCGGGTTGAAGCTTTTTCACATAAGCATCGCAGCCCCAAACTTTAAGAAACGACAGCTTAGGTTTATTGCTAAACCACAGTTCATAGGTGTCGTCTCAACGGATTTAGATGGTGCCCTATTTAATGTGAATGCAGCTGTCTCTAATGTATAATCCCCAAAACGATAGTGGTAAATCGGTAAGAGACATCATATATCGCACCATATCCAATAAAGTACGGTTACGACGTTCGGACACACCATTACGTTGTGGTGTTCCAGGTGGCGTGAGTTGTGAAACTATTCCACATTGTTTTAAATGAAGGCCAAACTCGTAACTAAAATATTTGCCTCCGCGATCAGACCGTAGAAACTTTATTTTCTTGTTACGATGATTCTCCTCTTCACTCTGAAATTCTTTGAACTTTTCAACTGTTTCAGATTTGTGTTTCATTAAGTAGATGATGCGGAGCATCCCACGTTCATCCCCATGTACACTCCGACTACTCTCCAAGCCCCAAGGATACATATGACAAGCCCTCGAACATACGCCATTGGACACAAGGTGAAGTCGCTCCTCTCCGAACCTTCACTTTCTACATGTGAGACATGGCTACTACCTCAAACATATGTGATGTGCATGACCAGGAGCCAAGAGGGACATCATGGACAAGACGGCGAGTACACCAAGCGCGAGGAGCAAGAGAAGGAGCTGCTCGGAAGCTTCAGCCACTGGACGACCGCACAACGTCGGACGTCCGACGCCTGTACACTCAGCCAGCCAGAAGGGCCAGCCGACGAAAGCTACAGCGGCCGGACGGCCAGCAAGTACCGGACGTCCGACACACTCCAGGCCCCGGACGACCGGTGCCACGGTGACAGAACGCTATTTATGGAAGTCCGAAGACTTCCGGACCGTCCCGAGCCTCCGGACGTTCGACACCCACCGGACGTCCGACGCCTGTCCGCGCACAGTGTATCGGGCCCGAGGCCCATGTACCCCTTCGCCCCTCACTTACCCCTTCGTGGCACTAGACTATATATACTCCTCAACCTCCTCCTAGTTAGGATAGCAAAGGATTAGCTCATGTTTGTGTGGGAGCTTTGCTCATCCACTTGGTTACCTTCTCCTCGGAGATCGCGCCTCCTCGGAGAAGATCCTTCCAAGCGGATTCAAGACCCCCTCTTGGGTGGCCCCATCAAGACCTCCTCACGGAGAAGAACCGGTTACCTATGTATCGTCCCTTGTTTACTTTGGATCGTGTATCCCCCTTTGTGTTCGTGGATCTAGCGCATGTTTGATCTATTCTTGTTGGTTGAGTGATTTCTCTCGTCTTCCCCTCGTGATTCCCTTGTGTTTTCCCCTCGTGTTCTTCGTGTTCATCGCGGGATCCGTTCCTTTCGTGAAAGATCGGTCGTATAGGGTTCCACCCTACATCATCTTGAGAATCTCTGGTTTCTTGTGTTGGTCTATCCCAAGTATGCTATGTATGTATGGTTCCCGGTGTTTGATCCAAGATGATCGGATATGAAAATCTTATGCAATGTAGTGTGATGCACTACAAAAAATACACTTCCGTGATGATACGTGTTTGTCACAGTAGGTCGCGTTTTCTGTCATGCATGTACATCCATGACAAGTTTATGACAGAATCAAGATAGTCATACCTGTGCTGTCGTAGAAGTGTTCCATGACATTACCAAAATTATCATCACGGAAGTGTCCACTTCCATGACGATAAATCGCGCGTCACAGAAGTGCTTTCGTCAAGGGTGACCGCCACATGGCATCCACCGTAACGGAACGCCGTTAAGCTATCGGGTCGGGTTTTGGATCCGATAACCCATTAACAGCCCCGACCAATGGGGATTTTCCACGTGTAAAATCATCATTGGCTGGAGGAAACACGTGTCGGCTCATCGTTGGGACAGATGTCATCCACTCATTGGACGGAAGGCGCCTATGATACGTCGACACGTGGCACGGCCCAACAGAGGCCCATTCCTGTGAAAAGGCCGGCCCGTTTGACCTGGTCAAAAGATGGCGGGCCGGCCCATGGAAAGCCTGTTAACGGCCTGTTCGCATATAGCCCATTTACAGCCCGCTAACCCAAGGCCTGTTACGCCCTATCCGAATTAGGCCCAGTAGCGTCATCTGGGCCATCCAATATGATTCCAGCCCGTTTTCACTTCTAGCGCATGTATGGCCCATGACGTCTTTCGGCCCATATGAGGCCCTATGTAACTCTTGGCCTATTAACGGCCCGTGGTGAAACTGGCCCGTAATGAACAATGTATTACTTTACACCCATTATCGGCCCGTGGTGAAACTGGCCCGTAATGAACAGTGTATCACTTTATACCCATTAATGGCCCGTTATTCCGTTGGGCCGTTTCCAGCCCATGTTATCTTTCGGCCTTCTCAGAGCCCATTTATTCTTGGGCTCATTTCCAGCATTCGGTTACTTACGGCCCGTTACTGTCATTTTCTGCTTGTGGGCCAAATTCAGCCCGTGGTTACAGTCGGCCCGTTTGTGGTCCGTTAATACGTTGGGCCGTTTTCATAGTGTCATCAAATACGGCCTATTAACGATGGCCCGTTATGGTCGGCCCATGAACGAACGATTCCAACTCTAGCCCGTTTACGGCCATAATGTGGTCTGTTTGGCCATGTTTGGCCAATCGATCATATGGCCCATATAAGGCCCATTGATGATACGGCCCGTAGAAGGCCCATTGTTTCTATGGCCCATAGAAGGCCCATTGTTTCTACGGCCCGTAGAAGGCCCACTGTTTCTACGGCCAGTAGGAGGCCCAGTGTCACTACAGTAAATATTAGCCCATGGTTATTGTGGCCTAGTTTTAAAAAATAGGTTATTGCAGCCACTAGCTAACCGCGGAAAAAGAACTGCAATGACTACAAGCAAACAAATAAACAAGACAACAAGGAAATAAATAAGCAAGCAACTAACGCTAGGCTATCACGGCTATTACACATATTACATCCACTGGGCATCAAAGTTCGCCACCAGTGCAAATATAGGGAACAAAGCAGCATATCATATACACTGGTTGTCAAAGTTGGCGACCAGCGCAAATAAACGCCGCAGCAAAACAAATCCAGAACTGAAACCACTTCAGAAGATCTCAAGAAACAATATCCTGGGTACCCATAATGCTGGCAAGATGCTTAGCAAGCTTATTAACTTTCTCTTGTTTGGCGCTTAAATCCTCCAGCGCTTGCTGTTGCACCAGAAAATATGCATCTGAATTCTGCAGGGACTTCCTCAGTCCTTCAGCTTCCTGTCGCAGCACATCTGATCGATGTCTTTCAACTTGAAGTTGAGACTCAAGAAGACGAACTGATTCAGGAGCGAGTTCGAAGAGCTTGTGCCAGCAGTAGTGGCCAGTAACTCGAACACTACATCAAGACAGGACTTTTGGGTTCCCTCACTGTCGTCAAGATAGTTTTTATTAGCTTTCTTGGAGACCAACAGGGATGTCTCACTATCTTGAACCTTATCTGCATTACTTCCTTTACCATTGGATAACGCGGTACTGTTCTCCAATATTTTGTCCGCATTCTAAAGGAGAAACAAGCAGACACATCACATGTTTACCATGTTGTATATGAAACTCATTTTGGTAAATGAGTTCAGTAGTAAAGTGGACAGGATAACAGCATGAAACAAACATATATCTATGTACCATGGTCACTTTATGGTCTATATCATTCTAGTTTTTGTTGCCAAATCAAGATAGAGACACAGTTCAAATAATATTTGTTCAAGACAAAGCAGAATAGACATAATATAAGTGTGGGTAACTATAGAGCAATAACAACACTTGTAATGTGCATGACATGAGAACATAACTGTTTATTCAATTGAAACTGAAATCAACATAGAGCAGGTTACAACAGCAAACCATTTAAAGAAACAGGTTTAAAACATACCTGTTGCGCCATTGGAGTTTCAATTCCATCCTTCAAAATTGAAAATAGTTGGTATGAGTAAATACAGTAATGCAAGAGCAAAGGAGTATGAACCATAGCTACAGAACCTGACCTGAGAACAAATCTTCTTCTCCTTTAAGCGTTGAGTTGGGATTCGGAGTGGTGGTCCTCGTGCTTTGGGCACTGCAGTTCCCTTACTAACTGCTCGTGTTTGGGTGCTCTGTGGTGGAGACGGTGCTGTGTCAACTGGAACTGGGTTACTATCTGCCGGGGTTGGGGTTAGAAGGGGTGTAGCTGGTTCTCTGTCCAACTGGGTAGGGGTACAATCTGCGAGAGTCTGGGTTATGTGTGGTGGATCTGGTCCTTGGGCAAGTACAACCGTGGTTCTATCTGCATCAACTGGTAGCACTATCTTTTCTGAAGACCGTGTTGTTACTCCCTTAGATACTGCCATCACGCTCTGCAATTCAAATGGCTGATAAACAAGAAAAGTAATTGAAAGTATAGACATTGTATGATAGACAGGTGCAATGGATAGTGGGGAATAAAAGAGGGCATGAAATAATTCATATTTATGTTGTCTAACCAAACAGGATAGCATGACACAATTTCACATATATGATGGCTAACTAAACAGGATAGCATGACACAATTTCACATTATGATGGCTAACTAAAAAAGATGGAAAGACATAGTTCAAAATATGAGACTATGTAAACAGGATGACATGACATAACTATATAATGTGTTTATTAAATAGGCTGGCATGCCATAATTCACATACATTCACGGATAGAATGCCATAATTCAAAATATGATGACTGTAAACACTAAATAGGATGAGATGATATAACTATATGATGTCTTTATTAAATGGGTTGCCATGCCATAATTCAGATAGATGATGTGTATGTACTATGTAAACATGATGGCATGATATAATTCAAATATATGATTTATATAGTAAGCAAGTAAGCAGATGGCAATCCATATATGATGTAAAAACTAAGCAATGCAAGACAACATGCATGACATGGGTAATATAACCCTGCCAAGTTTGAGCATAGACCTCAGGGGGGAAATAGGACTGGTCATCAGTCTCTGAATCCTCCTCTGAGGAGCTCTCTGTAACCAGCAAGATGTCTACTTCAGCAGGTAGCATTGTCTGCTCTGAATAGCTTGTTTTCACTCCAGATACTTCCATCACCGCTTCAAATGGCTGATGCACAAGAAGAGTAGTTGAATATACAAACGTTGTCGACAAATGGAACATGTAATACAAAAAAATGATAGCATGATATAATTCACATACATGATGATTGGCTAAACAGCATGGCATTGCATAATTCACATATATAATGCATTTGCAACAAGATAGCATTGTATAATTCACATATATAATGTCTTGCAACAAGATGGTAATGCATAATTCACATATATGGTAATTAGACACTGAACAGGTGGCATTCACACAAAGCATGTCTAAACTAATCAAATGACATAGCAATGCGAGACACCATACGCACGATATGAGCAACATAACCCTGCCAAGTTAGAGCATAGACCTCGAGGGGGAATAGGACTGGTCATCTGTCTCTGAATCCTCCTCTGAGGAGCTATCCGTAAGCAACGAGATATGTGCTTCGTCAGATAAGACCTTGTTTTCACTCCAGAATTTGCCATCACCGTGTCAAATGGCTGATGCACACGAAGAGCAGTTGAATTTACTAACATTGTTGACAAATGTAATATGTAACGAAAAAAAGGATGGCCTGATATAATTTACATATAAGATGACTGGCTAAGCAGGATGGCATTGCAAAATTCACATATATGATGCATAGCTAAACAAGATGGCGTTGCATAATTCACATAAACGATGAATAAACTAAACAGATGGCATTCGCACAAAGGATGTCTAAACTAAGCAGATGACATATTTGATGTATAAAGTAAGCAATGCAAGACACCATATGCATGATATAACCAACATCAGCATGCCAAGTTAGAGCGAAGACCTCAGGGGGTAAATAGGAGTTGTCTTCTCCTTCTAAATCCCCCTCAGAACAGATATCTTCCTCTCGATTACAATCCGAAATGCGTGGAGGGGGGCTGCCTTTGCGCCTACCATGGAGCGACGTCTACATGAAATTTTATTGCCACGCAAGGCTCGTCTCTTTTGCTCTACATGTTCAGTTCCATTGTTTACAATAACTGTCATGCATAGGAATAAAACATAGTGAGATTATGTAAGGAGTGCATGCAGAAATCCAGAGTGATGGTAGCAACCTGTGGATAGACCCAAAACCAATAATAGCAGGCAGATAATGGCTTCAGTTAAAAATACAGATAATGGCTTCTTTACTGTTTGTTTCCCACCCAACATGAAATTCATAGTAGACACCGGAGATTAACCAGATAGTAGATAGATACTATTGATAGCGGCCCCGATGTGTACCCCACAACCATTTAAAAACTCAAGTTTGACCATTAGTTTGGAGCTGACTCAGAGTCTAATCGGTGAACAGGACGATAAAGTAGCATGTAATATTAAGCGATGCATAACGTAAGAAGACACGAAAGAGTGCGACCTCTCTTGCGGACCCGTGTAGTCCTTGAGGTCATCTGCTCGGTTGATGATGGTAATGCAGTTTTTATGGCTGCCAGCAGCGGGGAAGAAGATCTGAGGTGGCGAAAGACAGTCTGGAGGCCGGATCCCTGCTGTGCTGGACCCTTCTATCGTTGGAGCAGCTGAGCTGGGGTGGACGACGGCGCAGCAGGAGAGGGACAAACCATGCAAGGTTTTCTTTGACAACTATCTATAAGAGAAGTAATTCTGTAAGGGCTCGTTTGAATTGGAGGATTCCAACAATGCAGGGATAGGAAATAGACAGGAATAGGATAGGAATGCACGTGCAAAACAGAGAATTTAAAAACACAGGATTTCTGCCAATCTGGGTGTTTGATTCACAACAATTGGAAGATCACAGGATGCAAAGAAGCATGGTGAGATTAAGTCAAACCACAAGAAAATGTACGGTTATAATGCTATTATGCTACTATCTCTTAGTCTTGTGCTTCATGAATAGGAATTTGAAAAGGAGGACAAGTGAAAATTAAAATTCCTACGTTTTTTCTTTCAAGGAGACACTAAAGGAACAAATCCATGTGCTCAGTGGACAATATATATAACATGTAGAGTAAAAAAGAGATGCAACAAGTGTACAACCTCTTTGGCGAAGCCATGTCGATCTCAGCGTGATTGGGTTGGCCGGTGAGGATGCTCCGGCTGACTTTGCTGTCGGAGGAGGGGAAGAAGATCTTAGGCATCTGGAGATGGAGCCCGAGGTACTGCTCCGCTGTGATGGAGGGTTTCGTCGTTGGAGCAGCTCCGGTGAGTTGTACGACACCGAGGCTGAAGCAGGACAAGAGAGACAACGAACAACGTTAACTTGAGTGGAATTCTAATAGCATCTCCAATACATGACGTAAAATACATAACCACAAAGTGCTAGATGTAAAATACATCAGCCGCTCATCTCTGAACTTAACTGTCGAAACTGAACTTAACTGTTGAAACTGAACTTAACTGTCGAAACTGAATTTTGCTGTCGAAATTGAACGCACTAGCAAGGTGAGGCCACACGTCGGTCGACTGACTTTTTCATCTCTGGTCAGTCGATTTTGCAGCCGTTGGATACGAAATCAAGGGCATGCGGTTCATCTTCAACCTCCACCCCCCTGAGCCGCCAGCCACCACCGGCCAAACAGCCGCCCCGCCCGCCCCGAAAACACTCCCCACCTCTGGCCAAACAGCAGCCCCCCGCCGCCCGCGGCCGGCGGTGCGCCGCCTCGCCCGCCCCGAAAACACCCCCACCGCCGGTCCGCCGCCGCCCCGGCCATCCCTCTAGCCCCCCCCCGTGCCGAGCTTTTTCTCCAGCGATCCCCACGCCACCGCCCCGCCAACGCCCCGCCACCGCCGGCGACCACCGCCCCCATCCTGAACCCTAAGATAGATAGTGGGGTACCTCTCCGGCGAGCCCCCCTCCCCGCTGCGGCTGGTTCTTCCTTCACCCCGGCGAGCCCCCCCCCCACCCCTTGAAAATCGACTGACCCAAAAGTCGATTCAGTCGACTGAAGTGTAGCTAAATCGGAGCAGCATCGCAAGCAAGAGCAAGAGCGAGAGCAGCAGCGCGAGCAAGAGCAATAGCAAGAGCAGACCAGGCAGGGGACCGAGAGCAAGAGCAGAGCAGCAGCGCGAGCGAGAGCTAAAGCAGCAGCAGCTCCTACTGATGTGGACGTCGCCGCCGAGGGAGCGACGCCGTGGAGGAAGTGGCCGGCGACGCCGCCGTGGATGGAGCCACGCCGTATCGGCTCGGGACCGAGCGTCGGCAGCACCGTGAGATCGAATCAAGAAGAAAATGCGGCGATTAGTGTACAACCTCTTTGGTGGCGCCGATTAGGCCGCAGCTTCATCCGAGGAAACGGTGATGATGATGCTCTTCCGGTGGTGCAGGTGAAGACGGCGGTGTGGGAATGGAGGTGGCGTGAAAGACGAGGGGAACGTCGGGGCAGCTCCTTGGAGGTGGAGGACGGGGTGGCTGAACCGACGGGACGATGAGATCGACGACGGATCCTCATCCGGTACGGTGGATGAGGGACGTCGAGGTGTTGCTGTGGACGACGTCGTTGGGGAAGAGGCTCCGGCTGGGTGGCGGACGGAGCAGGGTGTGGGGTTTCGTCGCGGGTTTTTCGCGGCCTCGGTGTACGAATGGGTGGGCGGATGGGATGGCAGTGGGGAACCATGGCTTAGAGACGCGCTTGTCCGAAATGTGGGGTAAGTTACAAAAGTACCCCCACCGATTTGAGGCGGTTCTTTCGGTTCAGGGGTAGCACGGGCATTTCGCGTGTCGGGATTTCACAGGACGTGGGAGTTTTCGCGCGCGTTGTAATTTCGGAATAGCAAGGCGCGGGTTGAGATGGAGGGAGTTGTCGGAGCACAACGAGACAAAGATATATCTTAAATATTTCGGGCTAACAAGGCGCGGGTTGAAATTTCCGGACAAGCCTAACGTGTACTATACCAAATCAATGTGCACTACAAATGTCATTCAAAACTTTGAATTCATGTTATGTTCAATTAAAATATTTCGCTACGTGTATAATGCATGCAACCTACTACTCAAATGAACGTTTTAGTGCATTCCAAACGTATATACTACCGCTTCAATATGAACTAAATTTGAATTCGTTTCTCTATTTGAATAAGATCTACAGTAATGATTGTTGTGAAGTCAAAGCATTTGAATTCGTTTCTCTGTTTTAATAAGATCTACAATCATCATTATTGTCAAGTTAAACCATCGTTTGTGTATTATCTTCACAGCACACCACATGATTAGTCTCGAGTTACATATGAACTATGTGTACTATATGAACTCGAACTAGATTTTTTGAATCCACTTTATTTTGATTTCAAATCACATTACATTTCTAGCTCTAGCTAGATCTTCATAATCTAAACCATGTCTCATATGTATAATGTGTTTATCACATTATGTATGGTGCCCCGCCCCCTACGCCTACAAGTATTTAGATGTGAGTTGCAAACACCACACATTACCACAAATTCAAATAAAATGTGAGAATGTTCGATATATAGTATTGTTTAGATTGTTCGATATTTAGTTGTAAGCTGCAAACGCCACACATTATCACAAATTCAAATAAAATGTGAGATTGTTTGATGTATAGTATGGTTTAGATTGTTCGGCATTTAGCTGTGAGTTGCAAACGCCATGCATTATCACATTATGGTATAACATGTGCACATCACGTGTATCACCGCTATATTCATGCATGCAATGTTTAAAACACTATGATCTCCTATTCAAATATATGAATCCGCTTTCATATCAAATTATGATCTTTGTTAGTCTCTTACACCCACACAATCCTCTAACCTTTGTAGCTACCACTAACTTTCTCTCGTGCATGCACACGCCCTCCTCGCCCTCCCCCTCCCTCGGCATTCTATCCACCGGGCACATTCATTTTTTTCTTTAGGTCGTTCTCCCAGAGTCTCCACAACTCCTTTCCGACACACACCGATCGATAAACCTCTCCAGCGATGCCTGCCTACAACATACACACACACCTTCAATCTCCTCCTTTATGTGTCCTTGCCTCGTGTCTCTCATACGGTCAGACACACGTGTAAACTCTCGCCCCTCTTTTCATCGATCTCACAACCGCACACTCCTCCCCCTATCTAGCTAGTAGTTGGGCCTCTCGCACCACCTCCTAGCTCCATTCTCTCTGTCTATCCGTCTCGCTGGGCCTTATTTGCCTCTAACAAATGGACGTACACCGACCGATCTCTCGCTATACATATAGCTAGCTAGGTCCTTATAACTCGTTTTTACCCACACGTCAATCGATCTACCTCATTAGTTGTGTCTCTCCCTTCCTCCGACAAACAACAATTGATCTACCGATCTAGTTAGGTTTGCTTACCAAACACATGGTTCCCCTTCATCATCCATGGATGCGTCCCGACAGATCTATCACGCACAGGCACACACAGAAACACATCCCCACTCTTATTGATAACATTGCAGTTCCACCCTCAGTTTGTCTAGTAGGCCTCTCCCACCATCTTCAAGAAGCAACTCCATCACCCATCCAGCACTCTACCCCTCTCCCTCCCTCTCCCTCCCTCTCTCTCTCCTCTCTCTCTCTGTCCCATCATATTTCCCGTCCTTCAGTTATGTATGGATGTCGACCGATCTCCCTCAAGACATAGCTGGGTCTCTCCTTCTCAACACATATACGAGTCGTTCTACCTCTATAGTTAGGCCTCTGCCTACCCCTCCCCCCACCCCCCTCCCCCCACACACACCGATACATCGAGCGCTCTAGTCATGTCTCCCTGCCACACACAAACTTGACATGTGCCCTCTAACGTTCCGGTAGGCCAGTCGCCCTATATCTTTGACTTGCACACACACAATCTCGATGGCTCTCTTCATCGATCTCGCACCCACCCACTTGATCCTCTCTTCGACTCTATCGATAGCTATGACCCCTCCCTCTCTTCTCGTGGATTGCCCGACCCTCTATGTATGATATGGATAGGCCTCCATTTCACACACATTGCATGCAAAATTTTGTTTGAGATGTCATCGACACATATTCCCACAAATAATTCACGAAATCAACCCCCCACCCCACCCCCACCCCAAAACAAAAAACACTCACGAACGCGGTTTGTATCTCTCACACACACCCACGTAGGTGGGGGACGTGCACGAAGAGAAGAGGTGCATGCACGGCGCACGTACTCCCGTCTCTTTCCCAACCACACCCGCGCGGGTACACGGTGGAGCTCATTTCTGTACGAAAAGGCAGCCCACGTGGTAATTTGGCACGTGTACTGGTTGTCCACTTGGTGGAGGGAGGATCGTCTACCACGGGTGAACAAACAAATTGCGACTTGACGTGTTATGTTAAAAAAAGAGGCAAACCATGTGGGGCCTACCTTAGAGGCAAGGCTCTATACACTGGAGTACTTTTGATGTGTCCCGTCAACTCGCAGAACGAGGAGAAGCTTGCTTAGTACGCCGTCTCCCCCGCCCACGGGCGCGGTGGCTCGCAGGATGAGGTGAAGCTTGCTCCGCCTTACGCCCGCTCCCTCGCCCATGCGCGCGGTGGCTCGCAGGACGAGGAGAAAAATTTACTACTCCCTCCGTTTACTCCTCGTCCCTACTACCTTGGTTATAGAGATTATATCATATTGTTTGGAATATATATGTCCTTTAGTAGATTTCAATATGAACTACTAGTACATACTCCAAACACTGATGTATATAGACGTATTTTAGAGTGTAGATTCACTCATTTTGCTCCGTATGTAGCACTCTCCCTCGCCCCTCGACCCTCGCCCACGTGGTGGACGTGCAGCAATTCATTCGGTCTCATATAGCCAGAACGATATATACTGCACTACCATTATTGCTCGACTTCCCGAAGAGGCGAAGAGCCAATCGCAAGGTTAATATTTTGGAGATGCCAAGCGCAAGGTTATAGGAGAACGAGTAGTAGGTGCCGCGTCATTTATAAATAAAGTTTTTTTCTTCAGTGGCACGTACGCAATATGATAGGTTCATATGGAGAGAAAAGGAAACCGCTCCACTATATACATAGTCAGGACGGGCCAGCCTACACGGTTGCTTGCTGGGGTTGCTCTCTTCACACTCTCTCGCACAAAACGACTGTGGCCACATCTCTAACATCCCGGCGGATCACGTCCGCTTGGGGAAGGGGTGGATGCTTAGTGTAGATGCGGTGGCCGTCGCCGACGGCGAAAACCCACTGTCGGCACGTCCCGATCAGGGGTCCCCGCCGTTCTCTCTCACAAAGCCGGTGAGGTTGCCTTCGTCCCTTGCTCACTGCCGCGACGTGGGCAGTTGCCGCCTCCCGCCGCCCTCCTCAAGGTTGAGCTACGTCCCTCAGGTACAACTCCCTTTACAGCCGGCTTGCACCACTGCTCCAGCTGCCCACATCACTCCCTGTGGATATTTCTCTACTTCTTTGCCCCGCACATACCTCTACTGGCTTCTACGTACTGTATTTGTGATGAGTTTATGTCTCATCAACTAGTCCCAGTAATCTTATTCTAATCACGCTTCTTCAATTTCTTTGCCACAGGGATGCTCATCTCGATTTTGGTGAAACTGCACAAAATGATCCGATGGTCAAAAGGTTGCAAACTTCATTTATTAGGAAGCTCGAACGTTGCCAGCAAATTGAAGCCTGGTCAGGGTTCACGGTTCAAGGGCTAGGGACTGCATGGATCGTTTTTTTCTTTAGCTGCCTCTGTTCCAAAATAAGTGTCAACTTTAGTAGTAGTACAACTTTGTACTAAAGTTTGCACAAAGTTGAGACACTTATTTTGGAACGGAGGGAGTACATATTTGCTATGATCTGTCAATCATTGAGATGCAATAGCATGCATGTTAGTCTCCTTTGTATTTGATGAAATGTTGCAACGGGCAACCTTGGACGCAAGATACATGTAACAGAAGCTGGAAGCTTCATAGCATTGTACAAATTTATCTCGCTGATAAATTACAGTACGTACTATACTAGTACTTCCTCCGTTCCTAAATATAAGTCTTTGTAGAGATTTCACCATGAACCACATGCGGATGTATATAGATGCATTTTAAGTGTAGATTCATTCATTTTGTTCCGTATGTAGTGGAATCTCTACAAAGACTTATCTACTAGTAATAGCTAGCCCCCACTACTAGGAATTCTCTATCCTCTCCTTGAGCCACATCATCAAAATTGATGTAGCCGTTAGATGAAGTAAATCAGTCCATAATAGCCGTCTGATCTAGACGTTGAGAGGCTCCGCACTAAGCCACATGCAAGCATGCAGAAATACCGTGGCACATGCATGTGAGTGGGTTTTAAATCACATCAACATGTCTGCATGCAAGCATGCACCGGTAGCATGCATGTAAGTGAGCTTTTAAGTCCCATTAACATGTCAAAAAGAAAAATATAATCCCATTATGCAGTAGGAGTTGGCTGATCTTTTTTCCTTACGTGGGATGATCTAAATGATGATGGGAGTTTATTTAGTTTGGCTACCACATTTGTCATGCGGTTATAGAGTTTTTTTAGTTCTATGAAATCGATAATTTTGCGCAGAGAGATATACCGTTGTTCCGCGGCAACGCACGGGGACTCATCTAGTAATATTTAGGAACGGAGGGAGTACTATGTAAAGAGTTAGGTGTCGCACGGTGATAGTGTGAGGTGGGCCATGTAATCACTGAGCCTGCGTGTTTTCACTGCTCTTGCACGCCTCCGCTGTAAGAATGGAGAAAATTGTAATCTAGTAGTAGTACCTCCTTTCGCCGAAAGCGTGGGACATCCAGCAGTCCTACCACCTCAGTAATAAAGACCAATGAGCCGTCAAATCACATAGACCCAGCAGTAAGTTGGACGGACGAAGCAACCATCACTCTTGCGCCAGTGAGAGGTCGCGTCCGCTCTGCCCGGGCATGAATGCGGCACCGATTCTTTGGAGCGGCGCTGACCGTTTCGGGCGGGAAGCGCACGCGGGCGATGGAGGGGCTTTGGGTGGGCCAGGCTGGTCAGGAGCGGGCGTGGCAGCTGTCCGCATGTCCCTACCGGACACGCCCGGAAACGATAGGATGCACCAACTCTCGCGGCTAAAATCGTACACTACACGACATCTCTCTGTAGGAGTAGGTCGATCTATCGCTCTCTCTAACACACACATGTTGTTAAACACACACACACACACACACACACGCACACGCACGCACCTTGGTCCCGTTGCACCTTCTAACGTGACTTATTACACCTAGACGGAGGGAGTAGTAAGTATACGAGATACCACTACACTGACTTAAGTCGAATACAAGTGCCCAAAATTTGTGTGCATGTTATAATAAGGATTCACTTAAAATAGTACGTGAGCGAACAAAGGGATCAATTGGACAGTGTTCCCGAGCAGTAGCGAGATGTGTGAGGTAAGATACACTACTGACGCTTTTAATTTTTCTTATTAATTTGTTTGTTTCACCCTCTGACTAGTGGGACCCAACGTACTACATGGAGAGAGGTAAGGTGACTAAGGCTGCATTATTTCTGAACCACTGTGGATAGTCTTACCACCAAAGCCACATGACACGATTATGATTGAAATCCCAATGACTCCCACACACACACAAAAAACACGGCATGCTTGTCACACGAATGCAGGAATGTATAAAAGGTTATTTCCCTCTCGTTGAACATAATAGGAGGGTTGTGTAGTTGGTTAGCCTGTTCGCTCATCAAACTTGAGGTCTCGGGTTCAATAACTACACTTGAGCATAATTTGTGCCAGGAGGATTCTTTGACTGGTCAAAATGTTTTCTAGGGTTTGCACGCTTCACACTCTCTCTCCAGTATATATATACACGCTGGAGCCTCAGCGCTTGTAGTTGCTCTCTTCACACTCTCTCGCCCTCTCCCGCTGGAGCCTCAACGCTTGTGGTTGCTCTCTTCACACTCTCTCTCCCTCTCCAGATCTAAACAAGACTTCATTGGCCTCTCTCTCCCCTCACTACTGCTCAAAGAGCCGGCAGGATCCGTCCGCCGGGAAGGGAAGGAGGCTTAACAATGTCGCCGTCGGCGAGGGACTACTGGCGCAGCTGTTCACTTTCCACCCAGCGGCGGCGCGGGAGGGCCTCCGACCCCTTCTTCTTCGCCACCGTCCCGTCGCCCACCAAACCACGCCCCAAGAACCTTAAGGTATAATTTACTTACTCCACATGCATTGCTCTAGCTGCATGTATACCATGATTCTAGGACGTGGTTCAAAGAGGAAAGGAGTGGGGGAAAGTAGTGGGAAAAGTTGTATATAGCATGAATCTAGGACGTGGTTCAAAGAGGAAATGAAGGGGGAAAGTTGTATAGCATGAATCTAGGACGTGGTTCAAAGAGGAAAGGAATGGGGGAAAGTAGTGGGGAAAGTTGTATCGCATAAATCTAGGACGTGGTTCAAAGAGGAAAGGAAGGGGCGAAAGTACTAGTTCAAAAAGGAAAGGAAGGGACAAGGCTGTAGAGTTTGAGCAGGACTAGATTTGCTGCGCTCACATAGGGAAAGGTGTCTAAAGATAACAAAACTGGGACCAACACAAATATGCTCCTTGGTTGTTTGTTCTTTGTTGCAACAGACTGTGCGTGACCACAGTACATCGGTAGATGCACATGGTGCTGGTGCGTCCACTGTCCCGTGCAACTCATTAGCTGTTGTTAATCTAAGGCCCTGGTTAAAAACTCCCTAGTCCTTACCTGCTTGGTTCCAGGGACTAAACATGGACTAGAGGTTATTAAATGACATGCTAAATGACCATGTTACCCCTAGTAATGAACTAATAGAGACAGGGTGCGATGCGTGGCAGGGGCAACTGTTGGAAAAAGTCCCAAAAAGACTCCCTCGGGGTCTTCTTTCTTTAGTCCCAAATGCCCACTTTTAGTCCCTAAAAGTCCCTCCTGTTTGGTTTAGATGGGACTGGCACGGAGTTTTTTAGTCCCTACACCAAAATGTCCCTGTAAACAAACACCCTCTAATAATGCCGCTGGAAAATTGATGCAATGCCACAGTTAAAAGCAAATTACATGTTTAACAAATTTTATTGTTAATATAATCTCTATGTTAATATTAATCAATGCTACCGTTTGAGAAATGCTACTGTCTTGCTTTCTTTCCCATTTAGATAAGGTAGATGCTTCTTTTTGTTGGCTTCTGTGTCATCCACCGTTATTGACCACTAATTGTTTCCTTTTCACCTCTGTGTAAACAGGTTTATCTACTTCACCTCGTTGCCATTGTGACCTTTTGTTGCACTGCACAAAACACTTTTGTTTTAAGAGTGTTTTGTGCAGTTCAACCAAATGTCACACCGACAATGTTGCTTGATTGCTTGATCTTAGTGGAACTGCACAAGAGGAGATCTTACTTCCTATCCGTTAAGGCAAATTTGGTTCAGATCTTCTTCTTGTGAGTTGTTTGAATTCCGCATCATGAGAGGTCAGTACTAGCCTTCTTTCACATGATTCCGCAGTGTGCTTTCATATGTTGTGCTACTTGTACGATAATGTTGCTTGATTTTAGTGAACTGCACACATGGAGACAAGACTTCCAATCTGTATGTGCACCGTAATATCCCATTGAGGTAAGATAAGGATATTTCACAACTGCTGGCCTGTATTTTGCCACTTTCATCAGAAAATTAAGTTTAGTACTATACTTGTGCTCCCTAATTGACATGCCAAATCTTACATTGAAGGCGAAGCTTGTCTGTTATTGAACCAAGTGATGAAGGGGAAGAACAAGCGGAAGAAAAACAAAAATCAACTCCCAGTGCTGTAATGAAGCACTGGAACTGTGATGACACAAGTAATGATATAGTTTTGCATCTTAATTTATTGCTATGGCTGGAACGAGCAATTGTTTTGCCACTGATTTGATGCCACTCTTAATGTAATATGTAATTATCTCTACTTGTGCAAACAGGGATCTTCTTTGAAGATACCATATATTTTAGTGGAACTGCACAAAAAGATGTTGGAAACATTAAACTAATCGAGGAGTATATAGTAAGCAACAGATGGTTCCGAAGAAGTGCTTCATCTGTATGCTCTACACAATAAGCCTCCTGACAAAGGTTGGTACTCGCCCACTGATTTCATCCATATGATTGAGCTTTGTCATCTCTATTGGTGTTGTGCTACTGTTTAGATACTGTCATGAAAAACTGGTATTGTCCTTGAGAAGTGCTTCATCTGTGCTGTTTTAAATATTTCCTTTCCTTTTTTCGAGCAAACAGGGATGCTAGCATTTAGTAGTCCTCTTGTCTTTGCACAACAGGATCATCTTCCTCTGAAGAAGAATATGGAGTACGTGAAGTGACTAGTTCCGATTATGCCAGGATGAAGAAGCCCTGTCTATCTTCTCATCAGAAGGAGCAGTTGAAGGATGGTTACATTACTCCCCACAAGACCAAACTAACTTCAGCTCAGAAGGACTGACAAATCTCCATTTTTTTGCTCTGATGCGCGAGTACAATGTTGTTCTAGGATTCTTTCTGGTGAGTTCCATTTTTCTAAAAGTGTGCTCTACATGGACCATGTATGTGCCTGTTGAAACTGTCAATTCATAGTACAGTTTGCTTTATACTAATCACTTTTTTGTATTTGTGCAAACAGGGGTGCTCAGCTTGATTTCAATGGGAACTGCACAAAATGTTCATGAATACATCGAATCATTCATTTCCACCACAAGAAAGGAGGTGTCGATAAGTTCAAGGAGTTGCAACATATAAGGGCGAAATCATACAAGCTACGCGCGAATTTGGTTGATTTTGGTGGAACTGCACAAAAAGAACAGCTGGTTTATTTAGCACGAGGTGCCATGTCAATGTCCGAACTGATGGCAAACCCTGCCCATTCCACAATCGTAGGCATTTGATATTTTGGAATGGGACAACCTTGTCAAATTTTGCTCATTGATTTTAGCAAGACATGCGTTTCATATTTTCGAATGGGACGCCCTTTGCTGTCAGCAGCGTCGATCAATTTTTTTCTTTATTCTTTAGTTGTGAAGTAAATATTGCCTTTGACATGTGAGTCGCTGAGATGCATAATCATCGATTGTTTTGAATGTTCTCTATGAATTGCCAGGCCTGTGTGTTTGATTGCAATCTACAGAAACGCTAAAAAGCTGCTCAAACTCTTTGTAATCCTTCTGTTCCTTTTTACTTCACACATTGTGAAAGTGCATACTTTTTTGTATAAGATTGGTCAAAGTAGAGATACTTTGACTGCAGACAAAACTTGTATGCACGACTAGAAAGGACCGGAGGGAGTACATGTGAAACTGCCGCAAACAAGGTGATCACCATGGGAATGATGCTAGTACATATTGTTTTGCATGTTCATCCAATGCCAGTGATACAGGAATTCGAACTAATCGAAATAAATTCATTCATACACGGTCGGATTTCATATAAACATGCCGGATTTCATTACATTTCATACATTCTTCAACTAAAAAGGGGTGCGCTGGAGGTATAATTAATTAACCGAAGCTACCCACCTGTGTCCCGCTGAGCCGAACAGAAGCTTCAGTGACTTAATTGCAGGTGCAGTTGCGTAACTGACATGTGGCCTGTTGGGCCCACGTGTCAGTCAGCCAACTGCACCAGCAGTTAAGTAGAAGCAGCGTTCTTCTCCAGCGCAGCTCTCCGACTCCACGTCGCCGCCAAGAAGCTAACCGTCCATCAATGGTCAATCCGCCTAGCTTGGCTTCAACCGGAGGGTAGCAGCGGTGGCCTTACTTGGACCCGAGCGGCGGCGACCTACCTTGTTCTACTCTTCCTCGTTTTCTGTGTGGCGCGGCCTCGGTGGCAGCGGGGCGGAGCCGGTGATGTCCTCTGTCTCGTTGCTGGCAGGCGGCGCCTCAGCGGAGCGGTGGAAATCCTCCCCCACGTTGTCGGCAGGGTGGGGCCTCGGCTGAGCCGGCGATGTCCTCTGCCTCGTTGTTGGCGGGGCGGGGCCTCGGCGGAGCCGGCGGTGTCCTCTGCCTCGTTGTTGGCGCCGCGAGGCCTCGGCGGAGCAGGGCCTCGTCGACACCAGCGGAGCGGGGACTCGTCGGAGCCGGCATTGTCCTCTGCCTCGTCCTCGGTCTCGCCAAACAGCGCCTCACCCGCTTCATCGCCCTCTTTGCTAGCCTCTTTGTAGGCGGCCGCAGCCTCCGCCACCCGCATGCGGTACCGCCAGCGCTCGAGCCGGCCCTTACGGGCGGAGCGGTACGAGTCGAGCAGCGCCTCCTGCTCCGCCCGCTCCGCGGAGATCTGCTCCTCCGCCCGCAGGTGCTCCTGGAGGAGATGGTGGTTGTAGGCGGCGTCAGCCTGCGCCTCCCAGAAATGCTCCTCACGCATCTGCCTCACCCTGTCCATATATTGGGCACGGGCCTCGCTGATGGTCATGGTGCAATGCACCGGCGAGGATGGCGCGGAGGAGGGGGTTGGCGCCGGATCATCGACTACCATGTTCTCCATTAGGACGTTGTCGTCCTCCGGCTGCCTGCCGGCCAGCCGGTCGGCAGCAATGGCTGCCATCTCCTTGTGGTCCGTCGTCCGCCCGTCCCGAAGAGCGCTGGAGCGCGAGGAAGCCATGGTGGGCAGTAGTGGTGTGGACAGGAGAAAGGGAACGGATGCGGATGACTGCGGCTATGGCCGGCGCAGCAGTTTATATAGCAATGGTGGGCGGGCGGAGGGACGGACGTGTGGCGCCAGAGTAGCCGCCTCGGCAACCGCGTATCATTAATGTGGGCGGCAGATGGACGGACGGACGACACTTGTGTCATTTGAAGGCGGAGCAATCGCCTGCACCGGGAAGCGGGGCGGGCGGCGCTGACTGTTTCGGGCGGAAAGCGCACGCGGGCGAGGAGATGACTTTACTTGGAGAGGATGACAATGAGGACCCACCAGGTCCATAGACTCACGTACGCAAGTGCCTCCTTATTATATATATATAACTATAATTTATTTTGCTTCCTCCTGGTTTCCTGACATCACGGTCCCACACCATTGTCAACTTATGTAGTAGTCAATAAACGAGAGAATTGCACAAGAAGCGGCCGACAGCTGGGACCAAGCAGCTCGAGCAGTATTTGTGTTTTTGAGGTGTGAGCACTGCAGAGTTTTTCGATGTTTAGCCCAGATATAAATTTTTCTCCTCCGAACAACAACGAAAACATCGCTGCAGGTATTAACTGGGCGGGCAGTGGCCCGTCTAGCCCAGGCCAGATATCCAGCCCAGATATTAATTTTTTTCAAGCTGAAAATGGCTAGCCCAGCTATACTTTTTTTTAGGAATACCCAGGCAAGGTCAAGTTGTTATTCTCCACCCCGCTGGGCTGCAAATCTTTCCTAGGAGGGATGCATTAGGCTTAACAAGAAAATGGGCTTTAAGAAATAATAAATGGGATGTAATTATAAAAACTGGGCAGTAACTATAAAAAAATGCACCAAACACGTGATTACTTTATAAAATATTATTTTTGGATATTGAAAATTTTAATTTCATTAATTGTTGCGAGCGCAATGTTTCGTTGGATTTTTACGTAATATAAATTTATATTGAAATTGTATTTAATTTGACTAGAAATTTCGGGATAAAAATATTTCAGATCCCATCAAAATGTGGGAAATTTTATTGAATTCTGTTTTGAACGGTTGGTTGAAATGGGTTGTACTTTTAACAAACTATAAATGGGCTGTAGTAAATTCCATTAGAATTCAAAAATGGGCTACACATTCTTACAAATCTCAAATGGGCTATAAGTTCTCTACCACACACTTCTGGCCTTACTAAGTTGACGCGTCCCCTAAAAAAACAGAGTTGACGCGTATGCAAGGCTTTGTCAACTTATAGTCAACACACGGTTCTAGCAGCAGTGGCCGTTGGATGTCCATCCAATGGATGCTGTGCTTCTTCTTCAATCTCGGATATTCTAGCTTCACCCGCCCAAAAATGATTCCTCCCCCTGACATCTGGGGCGCACCATTTCGAAAGCTGACCTGTGGGCCTACTAAGTTGACGTACCAAGGGCTTTGTCAACTTAGTCAATATAAACGATTCTAGCTGCAGTGACCGTATGATGTCCATCCAACGGCCGCCGTTGTAACGCCCCAGATCCGATGCGCCAGGTGTCTTCCAGTT
The DNA here is from genome assembly GCF_018294505.1 of Triticum aestivum. Lineage (NCBI taxonomy): Eukaryota > Viridiplantae > Streptophyta > Magnoliopsida > Poales > Poaceae > Triticum > Triticum aestivum. Next base: position 126,814,810 of record NC_057808.1, read on the forward strand.
ATTCGCTGTCGTTGCCATGTCATTTGCTTGCATGTTGCTTTTGCCATGTCATCATCTGCATTTCATATCATGTCATCATGTGCTTTGCATTTGCATACGTGTTCGTCTCATGCATCCGAGCATTTTCCCCGTTGTCCGTTTTGCAATCCGGCGCTCCCACCTCCTCCGGCGCACCCCTCTTGTTTCTTTTCATGTGCGGGTGTTGAACATCCTCGGAATGGGCCGAGTCTTGTCAAGTGGCCTTGGTATACCACCGGTAGACCACTGGTCAAGTTTCGTTCCATTTGGGGGTCGTTTGGTACTCCAACGGTTAACCGGGTAACCGCAAAGTCCGTTTGGGTGTTGCAGCAAAACTCCCCTTCAAACAGCCCCAAAACACCTCTAAGTCTCTGCCATGCTCTCGGTCGTTCGATCACGATCGCGTGGGCGAAGACCGCACCTCGTTTGGACTCTCCTAGCTCCCTCTACCTATATAAACACCCCCTCCCCCGAAATTTCGGATCAATTCCACCCTAACCCTAGTATTTTTCCCTCCGCGCCGCCGGACGTTTCATCCTCCGCCGCTGGACATGTCCGCCGCCGCCCCCTCGCCCAATCTCTGCCCGCCACGTCAGCGCACCGCCGGCCCTCTCTCCCCCCTGCGCCCACCGCGGCCCGCCAGGCCCGCGTCCGGCCCCGCGGGGCCCGTCCGCCGCCTGCCCGAGCGTCCGCGCGCCGCGCGCCTGTCCCGTCGCCGCCGCGACCCGCGGGCGCCGCCGCCGCAGCTCCTTTCTCCGCCGTCCCGCCGGCGTGTCTCGCCGTCCCCGCGCCGCCCTGGCCGCGCCGTCCCCGCGCCGCCTCGCTGGATCCCGCCGGCCGTCGCCACGGGGCGCCGCGCCGCCGCCTCCCGCGGGCGCCCGAGCTCCGTGCCCGCCGGACCTCGTCGCCGCCGGTGCCGCCTCCCCGCCGACCCTCTCCTCCGTCCCCGTCCTCCGGCGTTGCCCTCCTCCCGCCACTGCTCCGGCGAGTGCCGGCCCGGGCCCGAGCTCGAGCGGCCTCCCCTCGATCCAGATCTACAGTGCACGAGGTTGACCCCGAAATTATTGCTAAGTCCCAGATTTTTCATAATATGTGCCCATGTTCTCTGCATCATAACTCCTCACATGTAGCTCCGATTCGTGCGTGTAATATGTCAAATTGTTTGTCTCGTGATGCTCTTCATTTTGTTCCATCGCACCATGCTCATTTGAGTCCAGATGCCCTAACCATCGTTGCAAGAGTGCTAGTTGCTGTTGTCTGCTGGTTCTTAGCAGAACTTGGTGATTTGTTATTTTTGTATCATTTAATCTGTGCATCTTATGGGCATGAGCTCTACATGTGTTTTGAAGTATGCCATGCCATATTTCCAGTGGTGTATGCCATGTATTTTTGTGATCTCTGTGGTGACTAGCACAAGCATGCAAAGTAGGCTCCGTAATGTTTCTAATTTCAGGGACTTAGTGATTTCTCTGTGTCTCTGTCTGCTGTTATTTTGTTGCCATGTAAACTTGATGCTACAGAGAGATCCATGCATATTTTGGAGATGTTCAGTAAGGATGTTTTGTAGATATTGTTGTATACGATCCATTCCTGCCCTTTCTTGCAATTTTGGAGTGCCATAGCATGACTCAATCTTGTTCTACTTTTGCTATAAAATATTTATGGCAGATTGTTTACATGTTATACAATTTTGCCAAGCTTGTTGTAGTTGTTTCATACATGCTATGTATTTGCTCTTGCCATGGATAGCTTCATAAAAATGCCATCTTGCTGTAGGTATGCTTGTTTTGTCATGCATTTCTCTGTAGTGAGTGCATCAAGCTCACAAACAGGCCTACATATTATTGTTTCTGCCATGCTCCGTTTTCTGCTTAGTCTGAAACCTGATAACGAAACTTGCTATGTTTACATGCATGCCATCATATCTTCTGGTCCTTTTGGCTTATGGTCAGTAAGGGACTTTTGTCATATGCATTTAGTAGTATACTGCCATGCCTTGTTTTGCTATGTTAAGTTCCTGTAGCATGTTGTTTTTGTGCTCTGAACATTGCTACCTGATGCTATTTCTGCCATGTCCAGTAATTCTGCTAAGTCTGTGAACCTGTTATTATTTGCAATCTTGCCATGTCCTTTTGAGCATGTTCTAGTGATTTCTGGAGATAGCTCAGTGTTCATGTTTTGTTGTGCTTTACCTGTACATCATGTCCATGCCTTTTACTTTCATGTTGAGTTTCTGTAGCTTATTGTTTTGATGCTTGCAAGTTGCCTAATTGCTGTTTTGGTCAGATTGTTGCTATGTCTTGTTTGGAGTGTATGTGTTGCTCTGTTGCTCCGTTTTGAGCATGCTCTATATGAAACTTGCTTAGAATCGTATGTAGTCTCATATTATCATGTTGCATCATTGTTTTGAGGTGTTTGCTTGATGTTTGTATGCATTTTGCATCAATGTCATGTTTATCTTGTTTTGCTCATATCTTCTAGGCCGTAGCTCCGAATCTAATGAACTTTATATGTAACTTGACTAGAATTTCGTGTAGATCATCATGGTGCTCTTTAACTTGCTGTTTAACAACTTCAACTTAATGCTTGTTCAGTTCTGGACCAATTTCGAAATTTGCATATGAGGACTTACCGGAATTGTTATATGTTGTTTTCGGCCTCATTTAAACTTGCTTTGATGTGTTGTGTTTGTATGCATCATATCTCGTCATGAGTAGCTTCATATAGCCTTGTCATGCATCATATTTGGTTGAGCATCATGCCTTGTTCTTGTGTGGTGTGTTTACCTTGTTGTGTGCTTCTTCTCGATAGTTCCCGTGTCGTTGCGATCGTGAGGATTCGTTCGTCTTCGTGGCTTCATTTTCTTCATGGACTCGTTTTCTTCCTAGCAGGATTTCAGGCAAGATGACCGTCACCTTGGATCTCATTACTATCATTGCTATGCTAGTTGCTTCGTTCTATCGCTTTGCTGCGCTACCTATTCACTTGTTCCTCAAGCCTCCCATATTGCCATGAACCTCTAACCTTTGTCACCCTTCCTAGCAAACCATTGTTTGGCTATGTTACCACTTTTCTCAGCCCCTCTTATAGCGTTGCTAGTTGCAGGTGAAGATGAAGATTGCTCCATGTTGGATTATGTTTATGCTGGGATATCACAATATCTCTTATATTATTAATGCATCTATATACTTGGTAAAGGGTGGAAGGCTCGGCCTTATGCCTGGTGTTTTGTTCCACTCTTGCAGCCCTAGTTTCCGTCATACCGGTGTTATGTTCCCGGATTTTGCGTTCCTTACACGGTTGGGTGATTTATGGGACCCCCTTGACAGTTCGCTTTGAATAAAACTCTTCCAGCAAGGCCCAACCTTGGTTTTACCATTTGTCTAGCCTATTTCTTTTCCCTAGGGAGTCTCTCTCTCGAGGGTCATCTTATTTTACCCCCCGGGCCAGTGCTTCTCTAAGTGTTGGTCCGAACCGAGCAGCCTGCGGGGCCACCTCGGGGAAACTCGAGGTATGGTTTTACTCGTAGCTTGACTTATCCGGTGTTGCCCTGAGAACGAGATATGTGCAGCTCCTATCGGGATGTCGGCGCATCGGGCGGCTTTGCTGGTCTTGTTTTACCATTGTCGAAATGTCTTGTAACCGGGATTCCGAGACTGATCGGGTCTTCCCGGGAGAAGGAATATCCTTCGTTGACCGTGAGATCTTATAATGGGCTAAGTTGGGACACCCCTGCAGGGTATTATCTTTCGGAAGCCGTGCCCGCGGTTATGTGGCAGATGGGAATTTGTTGATATCCGGTTGTAGAAAACTTGACACTTGACCTTAATTAAAACGCATCAACCGCGTGTGTAGCCGTGATGGTCTCTTCTCGGCGGAGTCCGGGAAGTGAACACGGTTTCTGGGTTATGTTTGACGTAGGAAGGAGTTCAAGATCATTTCTTGATCATTGCTAGTTCACGTCCGTTCCTTTGCTCTCTTCTCGCTCTCATCTGCGTAAGTTATCCACCATACATGCTTAGTCGCTGCTGCAACCTCACCACCTTATCCATTCTTTTCCCTTTAAGCTTTGCTGGTCTTGATACCCATGGTAATGGGATTGCTGAGTCCTCGTGGCTCACAGATTACTACAACGCCAGTTGCAGGTACAGGTTTTGCGACGATCATGATGCGAGAGCGGTGTTTACTTGTTTGGAGTTCTTCTTCTGCTTCTTCTTCGATCAGGGGATAGGTTCTAGGTCGGCAGCCTGGGCTAGCAGGGTGGATGTCGTTTGAGTTTCTGTTTATGTTTCATCCGTAGTCGGATGTTGTTCTCTTGTATTGATGTATTCTGGCGGCATTTGTATGCCTTGTATGTATCCCCAAATATTATGTAATGTTGATGTAATGATATCCACCTTGCAAAAGCGTCTTCAAGATGCGCTTCTATCCTTGGTGGGACCTTCGTGTCCCTTTAGGATAGGGTCGCATCTTGGGCGTGACAGCCGTGCTTCTTCAACCTCTGGTCTTCTTGCTCCAGCCGCCCAAAGCAGCGCCGGTCGTGCCTCCTGATCCTGCCTCCCGTGGCTGGCTGTGCTGCCGCGGAGGCCTCACCGCCCCCTACTACTCCCACCGCTGGCCAGGCCATCCCTCCACTCACCCACACCCCCTGTTATTCTGCGGCGACGGCAGCGCAGCCGAACCAGTGAACCCTTGTACTCCTCTCCGCGTGTGCATCCACTGCCGCGTCTTCCCCGGCTCCGCGTCGTCCCCTTCCTAGGCCTCGCCGTCGTCCACCGCCCTGGTGCTCTCGGCGCGGCGTGGTCAACGTGGTCAAGGAACAACTTCCATCGGACGTGGACTGTACGTGGAGAGGCTGACAGCTGGGTCCACGGCAGCCGCAAGGAAGTGCCTCCTTATTACGCGCAAAATAATTATTCCTCCACCTGACAGCGGGGACCCACCGGACGGGCCACCGTATTTCGTGAAAAAAATGATTCACCCCCTGACTGCTGGGACCCACGAGCTACATCTTCGCACGCAATGAAGTGCGTCCGAAAAAAAACGATTCGCCCCCTGACTACTGGGACCCACCAGCTACATCTTCGCACGCAAGGAAGTGCGTCCGAAAAAAAAACAATTCGCCCCCCTGACTGATGGGACCCAACAGCTACACCTTCGCACGCAAGGAAGTGCGTCCGGGCAAAAAAAACAAAACGATTTGCCCCCTGACTGCTGGGACCCACCAGCTACATCTTCGCAGGCAAGGAAGTGCCTGACAGTCGGGACCCACCTGGTCGAAGCGTACGTAGCGTTGTCATTCTGGTCGCGAACGTGTACGTACATACCGGTCGATGTAGAGGCGCGCACGTGTCGTAGTAGAGGCGCGCACGTAGCATGTACACGTACGTACAGCGGCCAGGGTGCAAGAAAGAAAATACGGCCACGTATGTGTACATACGGGCAGGGTCTCGAACGCCTACTTGCGCATACGTACGGCCAGGGCTCGTGTACATGGCTGGGTCGGAACGGAGAAACAGCGTCGTCGTCGTGTTCATGGGGAGGCAACGGAATGCGTCGTGTTCATGGGGAGGCAACGGAATGCGTCGTGTTCATGGGGAGGCAACGGAATGCACCGTGTTCATCGGGAGGCAACGGAATGCGTCGTGTTCATCGGGAGGCAACGGAACGCGTGGGAGCGAACCGGCTGGGTCGGAACGGAATGCGTGGTCGTGTTCATCGGGAGGGTTTGGACGGAACAGTCGATGGAAACGAGGCCTGGCGTACCGCAGAACGGAGGAAACGGACCTCCTACATTCGGAACAGGGTCCTGTTGATCGGGAGGGGTGTGGCGTACCGCAAAACAGAGGAAACGGACCTCCTACGGTTGAAACGGGGGTTCTGTTGATCGAGAGGGGTGTGGCGTACCGCAAAACGGAGGAAACAGACCTCCTACGGTCGAAACGGGGGTCCTGTTGATCGGGAGGGGTGTGGCGTACTGCAAAACGAACGAAACGGACCTCCTACGGTCGAAACGGGGTCCTGTTGATCGGGAGGGGTGTGGCGTACCGCAAAACGGACGAAACAGACCTCCTACGGTCGAAACGGGAGTCCTGTTCATCGGGAGGGGTGTGGCGTACCGCAAACCGGGACTCCATGGGATACTGTTCATCTCCACCGTCGACCTTCTCCAGCCTCCACGGGCTACCGTCGACCTCCTCCAGCCTCCACGGGCTCATGTTCATCCAGCCTCCACCGCGCGCTACTCCACCGGCTACTGTTCAACCACACCTCCATGGGCACCCCTCCACCGTCTACTGTTCATCCAGCCCTCCACACCACGGGGTCTTGTTCAACCAGCCCTCCACGGGCAACCCTGCACCATCTACTGTTCATCCAGCCATCCACCACACCACGGGGTCCTGTTCATCCAGAGGCAACGCCACCGCTCACTGTTCATCCAACCCCCCCCCCCCCCCCCCCGCAATGCTCACTGTTCATCCAATCGATCGGCTTCAGTTAGCAGCAGTAGCGAAGGAATCGCTCGATCGGGTTCAGTTAACAGCCATCGATCGATCACTCGGGTTCAGTAACGCGTAGCCTGCAGTGCAATCGCTCGGGTTCAGTTAGAGCCCAACGCCTCGCTCGGGTTCAGTTAGAGCCAACGCCTCGCACACACGCGCACACGTGTACGAGAGAAACGCGCATCGCTCGGCCCCCGACCTCCCACTGTAACCAGGAACTCCCCGAAATTTTCCTCCCCCTCGCTTCTACCACGGTTTTTTCCGTCATGGACGGCCCAAAGAATGTCATGTAGCTGCGTCTCCGGCCCGCCCAGGACAAAAAGCCCATTTTCTGTCATGATTTTTTGTCATAGAAGTAGGAGCCCACCACATCTATGATGATACCGGGTTTTGTCACAATTATCGTCATAGAAGTGTCATATGTATGACAGAAAAAAAAATTCGTTCGGCCCAAAATGTCACGGATGTTTCTTTTTTTTGTAGTGTACCCAGGTATTCCATTTAATATTATATTTTTAACCCTCTCACCTTCTCTTTCATTGTTGTACTACTTACTAGTACTAGTAGTACTTTTTACCTTGGAGTACGCGTATAGCTAGCTAGGCCCTTGAAGACTTGAACCCACTAGCTGCCACCATTTTTGTTTTTCCATGTCTTACAATCTCATCCATGTAGCCAAGAGTGGCTATATATAATAAGCCGGTTATTTTACTTCCTCTATACGGGAGTAGTACTATTTGCTGCACAGTATTACTGACCGCCATATTTGAGCACAACATTATTATGCATGGACCTTGACTATGTACGTCACCAAGTGTCCAGATCTTAGATGCCGCGTGTACCAGATGAACGGCGCCGAGTTCGACCCCCGTGATGCTACGTGGGTGCCGAGGAACACTCTTGGAGAGTACTCACTTTTCATTGGGGACAGCTACCACATTGTGAAGCGAATGCCACCTTCCGTGCACGACACCGAAGGCCTGCCGTTCATGAAGCATGGTTGTATCTTCAGTGCGCACCGCCGGATGAACGACATGCTGGGACACTGAAAGAACATGCGATGCCCCCATGTTTGGTTTTGGTAATTGATGACAATCTCTATGGACAAATGGTTGCCTTGAGTTATATTTGAAGGTTTTGTCCATAGGCTTTTCTTGGAGTACATGTGTTGGTTTCAAGGAGAGTTTGTGTCGACCAAGGTGCTATTCAAGGAATTACCTAAAAGATTGGTCTTGTGAGAGGTTGATCAAGACTAAGTCAAAGAATGAATCAAGTTGATCAACACACAAAGCGTAGAAGATGTACCGAGAGGGATCAAGTGATCCCATGGTATGGTAAGCATTGTCAATTACGCTTTGTGTACTAACCCATGGTCTTCGTGAGAGTTCTTTGTGGGGTTAGGATGCGGTGTGCAAGTTCAAGTGATGCATCACGAAGAGATCAAGTGCTTGAAGCTTGCCGTCCATTGTGGTGACAATGGACTTGTGAAGATGAGCCGAAGAGTGGCTCACCCATAGTGGACTATGGGGGAGCAATCATCTAGTCTTCATCGAGCCAATGCAATCAAGAAAGGTGCTCCAACTTGAGGGAGTCAAGACCATCATCATCTAGGTCAAGTGGACCATGTGCAAGGCAAAGGTTTTCCCTTGATAGGTTTTCTATTTTACCAGTCTCATGGTGGTAGTTGGGAGACCTGGTTATAGGATCGTTTGCCATACTATCAAGGGGGGCTCTCAAGTTGGTAGCTTGATCGTATTGTTAGTAGAGAGCTCAAACCATTGCATCCTTGCATCATGTTTCTTGGTTCTTGTTTGGTTCTCTTTGTGAGTCTTAGAGCTTATGGTCATCTTGATGACAAGCTTGAGTTCATCGAAAATGGAGTTCGCATGCGTCTTCTATGATGTTTTCGGTGTTGGAGGTTTTACCGGTCTTATCCGAGGAAGGGTTCTCACCATTTTCTTATGGGTCATTTCTCATTTGCTTCGTATTGATATTTCTATCAAGATTGTGTTAGCCCATGTCGGTAGCTTTCCAACAAACTTGGTTTCGTCGAATTCGGAGTCCGTTTGCAGAAGTTGTGGCTGTTTTGGTAAAGGCTGCAGCGGTACTACCGCGGCTAGAGTGGATGTAAATTTTTACTACCGCTCCAGAGCGGTACTACCGCGGCTCCTGAGCGGTAGTACCGCTCTGGACCAAAATCTCGTGTTTTGCTCAGCAGAGGTAGGCACGGAAGTATTTTTTAGTACCGCTCGCAAGCAGTAGTACCGCTACCATTTGCGGTAGTACTGCTATCCCTAGTGGTAGTACCATGAGGACGAGCGGTAGTACCGCTCCGGCGGTTCTACTGGCCTTTTGCCTCCTCAGTGTTGTTTTTCGAAGGGGTTCTACCGCTGCTTGGAGCGGAAGTACCGCTCTGTGCGGGCTGTGAGCATAACGGTTGGATTTTTCCCCACATATAAAAGGGGGTCTTCTTCCCCATTGAACCTTATCCTTTGAGCTCGTGTTCTTCCCGCATTGTTGACCTTCTTCGAGCTTGCTAACTCTCAATCCCTCAATGGATTCTTGCTAGTTTTGAGGGAAAAGAGAGAGGAGATCTAGATGCACATTTCCACCAATCACTTTCTCCTCTATGTGAGGGGAACCCCTTGGATCTAGTTCTTGGAGTTCTTGGTGTTCTCCTTCTTGTTCTTCCTCTCATTTTCCTCCCTAGCATTAGTTGCTTCGGTGGGATTTGAGAGAGAAGGACTTGGGCACTGCGTGTGCCTTTGCCATTGCATTTGGTGCATCGGTTTGAGTTCTCCACGGTGATACGTGGAAGTTACAAGTTGAGAAGCTTATTACTCTTGGGTGCTTGGTACCCTTGAGCTTGTTCCTCTTGGGTGCTTGGGCGCCCTAGATGGTTGGTGGTGTTCGGAGCTCAATCATTGTGGTGTAAAGCTCTGGGCAAGCGTCGGGGTCTCCAATTAGGTTGTGGAGATCGCCCCGAGCAATTTGACGGGTTTCGGTGACCGCCCCAAGGGTTGCCAAAGTGTACGGGTTCGGTGACCGCCCCAAGGGTTGCCATTTGTACGGGTTCGGTGACCGCCCTCAAGGGTCCCTTAGTGGAACCACGGCATCTTGCATTGTGCGAGGGTGTGAGGAGATTACGGTCGCCCTAGTGGCTTCTTGGGGAGCATTGTGCCTCCACACCGCTCCGAACAGAGATTAGCATCCGCAAGGGTGTGAACTTCGGTATACATCGTCGTCTCCACGTGCCTCGGTTATCTCTTACCCGAGCTCTTTACTTATGCACTTTACTTTGTGATAGCCATATTGTTTCTTGTCATATATCTTGCTATCACCTAGTAGTTTATCTTGCTTATCATAAGTTTTTGGTGCACATAGGTGAGCCTATTTGTTGTAGGTTTTGTGCTTGACAAATTAACCGCTAGGTTTATTCCGCATTTGTTCAAGCCTAAACCATAATTTTTTAAAGCGCCTATTCACCCCCCTCTAGGCGACATCCACGATCTTTCAATTGGTATCAGAGCCTCGTCTCTCTTTTTTAGGCTTAACCGCCTAGAGAGTAAAGATGTCGACTAGGGGATTAGGATTCTCTAACACTCTTAGTTTTGATGGCACAAATTTTGATGTTTGGGTAATTCGCATGCTTAATCTCTTTAGGGTCATGGACCCAAATTTAGAGTGAATTGTAGATATGGGTTTTTCTCCTCCAAAGGATCCCCAAATATTATCTTTAGAGGATGAGAAAAACTCTTATCTCAATGCTCAAGCTTCTAATGTGTTTTTCGATGCTTTGAGCAATGTAGTTATATTTCAACTCATGCCGTTCCGGGATGCTCATGAGTTGTGGACAAAGCTTCAAGATAAATATAGTGTGTCCAAGATTTGTGGCGATGATTGTTCTCCCTCCACCTCCAGCCGTGTTGCCTTCTCAACTTCTTCTACTTCACCTACATGTGGATTTCCACAAGGTAATGTTATGGTGAGTAGTGTTGGTCATTGCAATGATGATAGTGTGCTTATCATTGATGACTCTTCATCAGTATCTTGTTGCAATGCTCCATCTTTGGACTTTAACACTTCGTGCACCTTACATGTTTCACATGCTTGTGTTGATAGTCCATGCATATCATGTAGAAATTGCTTGAATAAATCTCTTAATGATATGCTTTCTATATCTTGTTGCCATGATAAAAATGCATGTATTTCCTCGAGTTGTTGTGCTAACAATGTAGAGGAAACCCAACACTCCATGGAACAAGATGTGGTCTCAAATGGTGTTTCAAGGGATCCTACATCGTTATCTATTGCTTTATGCCTTATGGCTAAGGCTTCAAAGGTATCTCCTACTTTGAACCCCTATATGTCTCTTGATGATGATGTTAATGCTAATGATGATGAGGATAATGATGAAGAGAATGATAATGTTGCCTCCTTAAAAATTAAGGGGGAAATGATTTTTAAAGCTCTTCATAAAAATAAAATTGCTTGTTCCAACTTCATGGAAATCATGTCCATTGCCATTGAGGGCAAGAAATATATTGAGGAGTTGGAATCTCATCTCAAGGAGCATGAGGTCACCATTGAGAAAATGGAAGGTCATGAGCGTGATTACACTAATGAGATTGCGGACCTCTCTCAAGCTCTTGAACTTGAACAAACCATCAAGGAATCTCTTGAGGAAACTTTTGCTCTAATCTAGAGTGAAGGAATCTCATGATAGAGCTCTTAAGGTGGCCAATGTTTTTGAAACTAAAAATAAGAAGCTTGAAGTTGTGCATGCTAAACTTCTTGAGGACTTTGGGCACCTCGAAAATGGCTCAAGAGTCATTAAGAGTGAGCTCATCAAACTCACCGAGTCTCATGCAAAACTTAAAGCTTCATATTCAAAAGAGCTTTCTAAGTTGCCTTCTCCTCTTGCTATTATTGATGATGCTTGTGCTACTAACTCTATTACTTGTGAAGCATCCATTTTGAAGGAGAACGTTGAGCTTCAGACTCAACTTGAGTTGCTATCTAGCAATTATGGGAAATTGGAAGAAAGTCATGAAAAGCTCTCAAGCTCTCATGATGATCTTCTAGTATCCCATAATGTGCTAAAGATAGCTCATGAGGCCATGATTGCTAAGGTAACATCTAGTGAGCCTCATGTGGATACTGGCACCACTTCTAGTGAAAATACTATCTTGTCATGTGCTAGTCCTTGTAATTCATCTACTCACAATGTTGGTACATCTTGTGATGAATTGCTTTCCTTGCCTTGTTTCTCTAACGATGAAGCTTATACTTCCTCTAGTACTTGTGTTGAGACTAACCATGTAGAGGAAATCAAAGAGCTCAAGGCCCAAGTTACTTCTTTGAAGAAAGACTTGGAAAAGAGTCACTAAGGGAAATCCACACTCAACAATATCTTGAGTGTGCAAAAATCCCCCAATGACAAAGGTGGACTTGGATTCAACTCCATTAAGAAGAAGAAGTCCAAGATGAACAAGAAGAAGGGCCAAGAACAAGTCAAGAATTTGGCCAAGATTGTTTGCTTCAAGTGCAAAATTGAAGGGCATCATGTGAGATCTTGCCCATTGAAGAAGAAGACCATTAGTGACAAGCAACAAGGGAAGCGGCCACAAGTTCAAGCTCATACTCAACCAAAGTTGAAGAAATGCCTCTTCCCAAGAAAACTCGAGCTAATGCTTCTCAAGTTGAGAAATCAAGTGAGAAGAAAGTGAAGAGTAGACGTTGCTACCTATGTCGTGAGAAAGGTCACCTTGCTTCTTCATGCACTAGTGGCAACTTATCCAACTCAATTATTATTTATGATATCTATTCTCTTGGGAAGGATAAGGTTGGCAATGTGTTTGCCAAGTTTGTTGGTACTCAAAGTGGTGTCAAGAAAAGAACCATTTGGGTTTCCAAGCCTATTGTGACTAACCTCTTAGGACCCAACTTGGTTGGGGACCAACAAGCTCAAACTTGATCAATAGGTGTTGTTGGAGGGCATTGGAGACTTGGCTACATTATGAAGAATTAAGGGGACTTCATCATTCTTAGTGTCTCAAGCCAAGTTAGTTGGGTTATCAAGTTTCTATACTATATCCAATGTGCCTCCTTCCGGTAACTTTTACTTAAATTGTTTACATTGAAAGTTACTTGCCCCTCTGCATGTTTTGGTTTTGTTCCTTGCATGTGCTTGTATATGTTGTGCCTCCAATTGCTTATCTTGAGTAATCAAGTATGTGTGTGTTGGTTTGCACATCAGGTACATGTGTGTCGTACGTTGAGCCTTTATGCATCTTGTTTGTATCTTAGTTGGCTCTTGTGAGAGATTAATGGAATATCCCATTATGGGGGAGTGATGTGCTTTGTACACCTCACAATCCTATAAATGTGTGTACATGAAGAATACCATCTAGTATTGATATTACAAGATTATCTAGTTGCTATGTGGTATGTCTTCTCATGAGAAATTCAAATTCTAAATTGTCCATTAATTATCTCTTGTTGGATCGTTATTTTGCCTCTTGTTTATCTTTAATTGGTATCACATTATGGGGGAGTAATATGCTATGTGTATATTACTAGCCTAGAAAATGTGTACATTTGAGATATTGTCACCTAGAATTGATATTGTAAATTATCTTGTTCCTAGGTGGCATGTTAGCTTTGCAAGTTGCAATTTGCTTGTGTTTTGTGTGAAGATGATGTCGGATATCCTTGCTATCTACCACCGGGAATTATTTCCAAATACTTCTTGTCTTTTGACAATTGGTACTCACTTATGTGTGGTAGAAATTATTGATCATCTTCACGTTGGCGTTTGCTTTTTATTTGCTTTATCTCTTGCCAAGTTTGTGTCAATTCCCATTGCCTTCCGTGCCACTTGAGGATCTTGTTGTTTTCTTGATCTTGTCTAGTGTTTTCCTTGATATAGTGAACGTGGTGATCCTACCTTGTGCATTTTGTATTCAAATGCAAATTCTCTATAATGCACAACTCGTGGGGGAGCTATCCTATTTTCTATAAAACACTAAACTTGTGATCCATTTTAAGTGTGTGTTGGGGGACGGCAAGACGTTTCTTTTTGGTACTTGTGCCATCATGAAACTTTGTAGAGAGCTTGGTTTGTTTGGAACCATCCTCTCTTTTGGGAGTTTGATATCATTTTGTGGGTTCCAACGGATATCTCATTCCTTGATGTATCTTTTCATGATATCTTCCAAGTGATGATTTCTCCATTTGGTATTCTTTTCACTTGGTATTTCCTTGTATTTTGTTATCGGTTCTTGAAAGTCTTGAGCATGCATATTAACTTCATGTAGTTTCCTTGGCATGCTTTCTCTCTTTGACCCAATATATAGGGGAAACTCCACCAACTCTCAAATTGGATGAGATGTGCATGAATTTCATTTCCATATCTATATGCACATATTTATGTGGAGTTTGTCCTATGTATTGTTGGTGTTTCTAACTCTTTGGTCCCAATGAGTTTGGGTACCATTTTGTTTGTGTTGTTGTTCTAGGAAAAATTAGAGATGCATTGGATGCTCGGCTCACTCACAAGGAAGGTGGTGTCATCACGTGCTTATTGGAGTCAAGCTAGGATGCTCAATGAACTACTATCTATTACCTTCAATTGGTTTCTTCTACATCCTTCCAATAATATCTCGGTAACAAGTATCTATTCATGCATTCTTTTCTTACATTCAACCTTGTGTAGGTTGCATCTTGGCATGATAGTCATTCCATCTTGTGATACTTGTTTCCTTTCTCAAAGCATCTCAACGATGATCTCATGTTGCTAGTTGTGATCTCTTTGATGGTTGTGTGGTAGGAATTCATCTATATACAATAAGACCATATCTAGCCATGTGCTATGCTTCCAAGCAAATATCTTATTGGTATATCTATGACTTCTTTTCGGATATCTTGTTCCTTCGTGTTGTAACTATTCCGGGTGTACATCCTTCTTTGTAGATATATATCATCATGATTTCGTCTACCTAGAATCTTATACACTTGAGAGAAGTTGCATATCTAGATGATATCCTTTCTTTCACGTCCACCTTGTCTTTCTTTTGTTTTTTTCTTTGGTGGCTCCGTGAAAGCTTTTGCCTTGAGTGCGTGTCTTATCCCGTTGCATCTTGATGCACTCTTGTGTGGTGAAGATTATTTTCCTCATGCTTATCTCTACGAGGCTTTTGCCATCTTAATTGGTATCCCTCGTCTTGATGAGGCTTTCATCTTCTATCTTCACCATGTGTTGTAACAAGTGTTGGTTATTCATTTTGCATTTTTAGTGTGCTTGTGAACCCTTTTGCTTGGTGTGTGTGGGGAGGACATGTCATGCACCTTGTATCTCCACTATCCAAGACTATGTTGATGCTTAATGCTCATCCGTACATTAGTCTTCTCAAGTGCTTTGCCATGACTCACACACATCATTTTGGTTGAGCCTACTCTTAAGTTGCCTCTTTTATATGTTGCTCAACCATTTGTTTGTTGCAAGTGCTAGGCTTTGTTTCCTACATGCTCACTTGCACTTGTTGTGAGTTTCTATTGATTTTCGGGGAGTGATGATCCTATTTTGTGCACTTGGTATCCTAATGCAAATATTGTAAGGAGTGCACAAATCATGGAGAGCTTCACTAGTGTCTTTAGAACACTCTATTGCTCTCTTGCACTTGTCGTGAGGTTCTATTGATCTTGGGGGAGTGACGATCCTATTTTGTGCTCGTTGTATCCAATTACAAAACTGAATTGTGCACAAATCATGGGGAGCTTCTCTAGTTTCTCTAGAACACTCCTTTGCTCATATCATAATTTATTTCATTCATGTGGCACGTAAGATCATTGGTCTAGTTGGCTCAATTGATATCCGTTGATTGCTTGCTTCAATTTGTATCTTTTGATTGCTTGATTGCTTGTTTCTCTCTTTGTTATGTCTTTGTGGCATATCATTCTTTTGCAATCTTTGGGCCTCAATATAGTTTGTCTTCCTCCAAGTATTTACCGTTGGACATGTGTATTGCATTCCACTCTCTTGTTGAGAAATACACAATTTATGGAGGAACACTTTTTATATTGGCCTTCTAAGCTTTTCACCCATTTTGGCAATCGATGCCAATGGGGGAGGAGTTTCACAGAGTTTTGTTCCTAAGCATTTGCATCCCATTCTCATGCATCATTGGTTGTTGCATTGCATGGTGATGCATAATTCCTTGTATAAACTCTCTTGAAAGTGATTGTCATCAATTACCAAAATGGGGGAGATTGAAAGAACATGCGGTGCCCCCATGTTTGGTTTTGGTAATTGATGACAATCTCTATGGACTAATGGTTGCCTTGAGTTATATTTGAAGGTTTTGTCCATAGGCTTTTCTTGGAGTACATGTGTTGGTTTCAAGAAGAGTTTGTGTCGACCAAGGTGCTATTCAAGGAATTACCTAAAAGATTGGTCTTGTGAGAGGTTGATCAAGACTAAGTGAAAGAGTGAATCAAGTTGATCAACACACAAAGCGTAGAAGATGTACCAAGAGGGATCAAGTGATCCCATGGTATGGTAAGCATTGTCAATTACGCTTTGTGTACTAACCCATGGTCTTCGTGAGAGTTCTTTGTGGGGTTAGGATGCGGTGTGCAAGTTCAAGTGATGCATCACGAAGAGATCAAGTTCTTGAAGCTTGCCGTCCATTGTGGTGACAATGGACTTGTGAAGATGAGCCGAAGAGTGGCTCACCCATAGTGGACTATGGGGGAGCAATCATGTAGTCTTCATCGAGCCAACACAATCAAGAAAGGTGGTCAAACTTGAGGGAGTCAAGATCGTCATCATCTAGCTCAAGTGGACCATGTGCAAGGCAAAGGTTTGCCCTTGATAGGTTTTCTATTTTACCGGTCTCATGATGGTAGCTGGGAGACCGGGTTATAGGATCGTTTGCCGTACTATCAAGGGGGGCTCTCAACTTGGTAGCTTGATCGTATCGTTAGTAGAGAGCTCAAACCATTGCATCGTTGCATCATGTTTCTTGGTTCTTGTTTGGTTCTCTTTGTGAGTCTTAGAGCTTATGGTCATCTTGATGACAAGCTTGAGTTCATCAAAAACGGAGTTCGCATGCGTCTTCTATGATGTTTTCGGTGTTGGAGGTTTTACCGGTCTTATCCGAGGAAGGGTTCTCACCATTTTCTTATGGGCCTTTTCTCATTTGCTTCTTATTGATATTTCTATCAAGATTGTGTTCTCCCATGTCGTTAGCTTTCCAACAAACTTGGTTTCGTTGAATTCGGAGTCCGTTTGCAGAAGTTGTGGCTGTTTTGGTAAAGGCTGCAGCGGTACTACCGCGGCTAGAGCGGATGTAAATTTTTACTACCGCTCCAGAGCGGTACCACAGCGGCTCCTGAGCGGTAGTACAGCTCCGGACCAAAATCTCGTGTTTTGCTCAGCGGAGGTAGGCACGGAAGTATTTTTTAGTACCGCTCGCAAGCAGTAGTACCGCTACCATTTGTGGTAGTACCGCTATCCCTAGCGGTAGTACCGTGAGGTCGAGGTACCGTGAGGACGAGCGGTAGTACCGCTCCGGAGGTTCTACTGGCCTTTTGCCTCCTCGCTGTTGTTTTTTGAAGGGGTTCTACCGCCCTAGCGGTAGTACCGCTCCTTGGAGTGGTAGTACCGCTCTGTGCGGGCCGTGAGCATAACGGTTGGATTTTTCCCACATATAAAAGGGGGTCTTCTTCCCCATTGAACCTTATCCTTTGAGCTCGTGTTCTTCCCGGATTGTTGACCTTCTTAGAGCTTGTTAACTCTCAATCCCTCCATGGATTCTTGCTAGTTTTTGAGGGAAAAAAGAGAGGAGATCTAGATCCACATTTCCACCAATCACTTTCTCCTCTATGTGTGGGGAACCCCTTGGATCTAGTTCTTGGAGTTCTTGGTGTTCGCCTTCTTGTTCTTCCTCTCATTTTCCTCCCTAGCATTAGTTGCTTCGGTGGGATTTGAGAGAGAAGGACTTGGGCACTGCGTGTGCCTTTGCCATTGAATTTGGTGCATCGGTTTGAGTTCTCCACGGTGATACGTGGAAGTTACAAGTTGAGAAGCTTATTACTCTTGGGTGCTTGGTACCCTTGAGCTTGTTCCTCTTGGGTGCTTGGGCGCCCTAGACGGTTGGTGGTGTTCGGAGCTCAATCATTGTGGTGTAAAGCTCCGGGCAAGCGTCAGGGTCTCCAATTAGGTTGTGGAGATCGCCCCGAGCAATTTGACGGGTTTCGGTGACCGCCCCCAAGGGTTGCCAAAGTGTACGGGTTCGGTGACCGCCCACAAGGGTTGCCATTTGTACGGGTTCGGTGACCGCCCTCAAGGGTCCCTTAGTGGAATCACGACATCTTGCATTGTGCGAGGGCGTGAGGAGATTACGGTGGCCCTAGTGGCTTCTTGGGGAGCATTGTGCCTCCACACCGCTCCAAATGGAGATTAGCATCCGCAAGGGTGTGTACTTCGGGATACATCATCGTCTTCGCGTGCCTCGGTTATCTCTTACCCGAGCTCTTTACTTATGCACTTTACTTTGTGATAGCCATATTGTTTCTGGTCATATATCTTGGTATCACCTAGTAGTTTATCTTGCTTAGCATAAGTTGTTGGTGCACATAGGTGAGCCTAGTTGTTGTAGGTTTTGTGCTTGACAAATTAACCACTAGGTTTATTCCGCATTTGTTCAAGCCTAAACCATAATTTTTTTAAAGCGCCTATTCACCCCCCCCTCTAGGCGACTTCCACGATCTTTCAGACACGCTATCCCTGATTTATGCGGCTTCAGCTTGGATGAGTCTCCATCATGTGGAACCGGACTAGAAAGCTACGACAATGATTCCCATTGCCCACCTCTATGGATCGTGCCATCCATGAAAAACACCTGGGACTAGAACCTGGAGGAGGACATGTAGCCCATCTATAACGTGTAAGTGGAGTATGGTAAATTGTGAACGGTAGCGCTGTGAATATATGTAGACTAGTCGTGCACAAATTTATCACATGAATTGGAGATGAACTTGTGTGGCATACTCGCATTTGTCCTTTAGAATTTATTACTAGTAAATGTGTTATGTGTACGTGCAACTTGTGTGGTTGTTGCACGGGCTCCAACATGCTCTTTGAGAAAAAAAGGTGGCACAACTTTGGATATAGGTGACGTGGCGGCATCATACAGTAGCATCGTTCGCTATAGTTGTAGTATACTCCTACTAGGATGACAACTCCTATAAAACCTTGCGCTTGGCTCTTTGCCTCTTCGAGAGGTTCAACAGTTCGTACTCGTGTGAACCTTGCACTTGGCTCTTCGCCTCTTCGGAAGGTCCAACAATGATGATACTACGGTACAATATGCTTTTGGCAATCTGACACTGATTGAACTGCTGCACGTCCACCGCGAGGGCGAGGGCGAGCGAGAGGGAGAGGGAGAGGGCGCTGTAGTCAAAACCCTCTCCTCGTCCTGCGAGCCACCGCGCGCGTGGGCGAGGAAGAGGCGTAATAAGCAAGCTTCTCCTCGTTCGGCGAGTTGACGGGACACATCAAAGCAGTACTAGTACTAGTCCATACTGCGTCCTTTCAGGTTAATATGGCTTAATTTGAAATGAGAAAAATACATTGGCAGTCAATGTATGTAACAATACATTCTTTACGGTCACTATTATATTGTTTTGCGGTGATTATACGATCACTAGCTCATCGTAGAGCACCGTATTGCACCCTACTGACCGGCCACATAGTCGACGTGGCACTTTGTTGACTGGTTAAATTGTCACCTGGTTTCTCGGTCCCACCTGTCAGTTGGCAGAGCAAAGAAATCAGTTAAAAAAACTTTACGCAGCCGTGACAAGAGTCCAACCCATGCGCGCGAACCACCCTGGCTGTATGTGAGTGCACGCACGTGTACTCCCTCGGTCTTCCAACAAAGAGTGTACATCGGCTAAAAAGCAAAGAGTGTACATCTACACTTCCAATGCATTTAGCCTTTAATCTAAATCGATATTGATTGACTAATGCACCAACTTGTGCTCTAGCTATAGGCTACATGTCTATCCTTAATTACAGCATGCAACAACGTTTATTTAATCTTCTTCTCTCAATGATCGCATGCACACATAAGTCTGCTACTTTTGGGCGTTAATTATGCCCTGGTCAATGTGTACATCTCTAAATGTACAGCCTTTCACGGACGTAGGGAGTAGTTTGAGCACTTAAGCGTGAGCATGTGTGTTGCATCGTGTGTTGTGTGCCGCATGGGTGTGTGAGTGTTGTGTGCGTCCATGTGTATGTGTGAGTGTTGCATGTTGCATGCATGCATGCATGAGGCTTTTACTCCCTCCCATTGACATGTTCATATTTTAAGCTTCCTCTGTTCCCTCCATATGGTGATACTCCCTCTGTTCCCAAATATGGAGTATGGAGTAAAAGCCTCCCTCTGTTCCCAAATACGGAGTATTTGTCTTTCTAGAGATTTCAACAAGTGACTACGTACAGACCAAAATGAGTGAATCTACACTCTAAAATATGTCTACATACATCCGTATGTTGTATTCCATTTGAATTTCTAAAAAGACTATATTTAGGAACGGAGGGAGTAGCAAATAAACATTAAGTTCTCTTGTTTTTCCCTCCTTGGTCACGGTGCACAACCAAACATGACTTATTCACCTGGATGGAGGGAGTAGATGGTCAAAGTTTGACACAAAATTAATGCATTGGTAAACAT
Organism: Triticum aestivum; assembly: GCF_018294505.1. Lineage (NCBI taxonomy): Eukaryota > Viridiplantae > Streptophyta > Magnoliopsida > Poales > Poaceae > Triticum > Triticum aestivum. Next base: position 126,835,076 of record NC_057808.1, read on the forward strand.
AATTTTTTTGAGGAAAACGAGTGCATTAATTGAGTGTTTTTGCAAACTACAAAAATTATTCCACCACTCATCATCTACCTTGGTTGATGAGATTTTTGAATTGAGCCCTATAAACTAGAAAGGAGGTAGTACTAGTACTCCTACATTATTGGCGCCGAGTGCCTTGGCCAATGTTTCATCTTGTTGGACCGGATGAGCGTACAGGCATAGGGATACTATAGATAGGAAGTCTTCGCAATCCATTATTCCTCATCTCGGTCAGAGAGAACTATTCAACTAGTCTTCACAGTGAAGTGACAATACACGCTGCAGCAGATAGGACACTTAATTAATAAGCTGAACCAGCGTGTTGGTGTTACTAAATCAGCCTTACCCAGTACTGCCATCATGTTTGCCAGTGGAGCACGCTTCTGCAAATACGCCTACGCACCTCTCTCCTCCATTAACTGACATATGGGCCCTCTTGAGGTAGACCCACATGTCATCGGAGTAACTATTTATTACACTCCAAAGGACGGTGTATCCTGGTAGTAGTACTAGTAGAATTGAGATTTAATGCACTTTCTTCCCCGTCTTTCACTCTTCTTCCTCCTCTCTTCCCCATCGTCGACCGCACACCATTTCCCCCCACTCACTCCTCGCCCGCCTGCGCCATCTTCCTTGGTAGCTCGTGTGTACCATATCCCCCCGCTCGCTGCACGGCCACACACGCCATCTTCTTCGCTCGCCCGCCCGAATCCACTTCCCCGCTGGCTCGCAGGCACCGAAAACCCCAATCACTCAGTGCCCTAAAAACCCTATGGAAAAACCATCTGACACGCAGATCTACAATTGGAATTCCCTCCCCGATGTTCTCTTGGAGCAGATCTGTAATCATATTGACCTGCTCAGCACCGTCCGTCTGGCCGCATGCTCGGTGTCTTTGTACCGTCTACTCGTCTGCAACCAGTCAGCTCTTTTCAAGACACCCTGCTTCCTGATGCCCGATCCTCGCAGGTGGCCTAGACACCGACTTGACGATCCTATAGAGGTTGCTGTGGTGCCCCTCGACATGCTACCACTACCCGTCAACCTGTCCTTCATGCGCGGCCACTACTGGGCGGGCATGAAGGCCAACTGGATCGTCCTCATCCACCAATCCGGTTGTCCGCGGTGTCTCATGGATATCTACACCCAGCGAGAGATCACCCTTCCATCGTTGGATACCGCCGCCATGGAGCCTCGCGGCCCGCCGGACACTCCTGCCTACTACGCACGAGACGTGTTGAGCTTTTCGCTCGACCTCTGTTTGCTGAAGGTTGTGATCTGCGAAGTGCCCACACCATCAGAAGACTACATGGATTACAAGCTCATTGCCTTGTTCAACATGGGATTAGTCTATCTGGAATCCAGTCGCCATACATGGTTATGGCTCATCGTCAATCCTCTTCAGCCAACATTTTCTGTCTGATGCTATAGTGCACGATGGCATCATTTACGCGGTCGACGCACAGATTGGCTGCCTATACTGGTGGAACCTATCGTCATGTAATTTTTCTATCTCATCTCATCTTTACCTTATGAATACGACTGCCTGTTCATTGTTACAAATTTAGAATTGATAGTATGTCTATAACCCCATCATTGCTATATGTTCCTCTCATTTTCTAGATTTTTATGACCACACATGTTATTGTTAGAGTTGATATGGGAACAATTGGCATCTAATGATTGTTAGAATAGATATTATTAGTATAACCTCATGATTGCTATATGTTACTCTCATTTCCAAGATTTTTATAACAATGCATGTTATTGCTTAGAGTTGATATGAGAACAGTAGCAAGTGCTATGGTAGAATATGAGTAGGCCCTGTCATAGCTGTTTTTCTCTCATGTTACATGATGTTTGAACCATGATATATTGCTAGAATATGAAAGCCATTGGCTTATTTTTTTTGAACTTGGGGTATGATTATGACCACGACATTGCAATTCTCTGTCTATGATATGTGTCACTGTTATAATAATCTTAATTCCACACATACTCTGAACATGATTGTTTATTTTTGTCCTTTTGGTCTCCAATTTGAATTGTTGTAGCAGACGCAAATGCGCTGGCCTTCATGATTCCAAGACCTGGAATCATACCAGCCGATGGGTGGTGGTTTATCACTTGTTCAGCTGACGACGGTCATTTGATGCTCATTTGCACGTACCAAATTGACCAAACCATTACATCTAACCACATGCAGTACAATGCCTGGGGCGTTCGTGACATTGATGGCTATGGCTGCTTCGTGTCCGAGAAAGATCCCGGCTCCGTTGGGCCAGGTGAATTCAACTGGAGGCGGGTTTACAGCCTCGGCAACCACTCCATGTTCCTCGGGCTCAATTATCCGATCATCCAACCAATCATCGATCATATCACCGGCGATGATTGCCATGCTATGCAACTTCCATTCGCTAGGGGGAACTGTGTTTACACATCATACCATGGGTTTCATGAATCACCATATCCAGAGATTCGTTGACACAGCCTGTTGCTAGTTAATCTTCAGTGTGTGAATGGCATCAAGCTTCCATGCGATGGATGGCTTTTGCAAACCCGACATGCGGCGATGTGGTTCATGCCAACAGCAAATATGCACAACTTGATTTGTACTGATATCTAGACTGAGCCATGTATCCTGCTGCTGTAGCGTGACCCTCTTTTGTTGGATATTATGTACTGTTGTTAGTTTGAAGCACTCCTCTGGTTTGAAGGATAGATACCTTTCTGGGATCAAGTGCATCCTAACTCACCTACGTAGGATGTACTGATAATGATGATGGAGATGCTGTGCAGAAGCCTAACCATAATTAGGCTTCAAGTGCGTACTTGTTGGTGAAAGTGTTGTCCAATGGGAATTATATTTTATATTACTCATGTAGCCTACAAAGTCTGCCGCACAGCCTTGTAACTTCTTACTCCATTTCTAAATTTGTAATAGCCCTCTATACCGTATATTGCGCTACTCGTACTACGACCTCCCTCCTGGTTTATTGGTCCCCTTCGTAACTTGTGTCAAATTTTGACCATAAATTTCACTAACTAAATGTTAATGCATGTCACAAAAAATTATATCATTTCATTCGTTTTTTAACATAGTTTCCAATGGAATAATTCTCGGTGACATGCATTGACATTTCGTTAGTTAAACCTATGGTTAAAATGTGACACTAAATACGACTAGTAAGTACTCAGTACTACTCGCTGTATGTCGGTCAAATTATTCATCATGTCCTCACATTGAATTGACGTGACAACACGCTGCACGTGAGGTAACACAAGAATCCCGGCAGCGTGTTCGGGTAATGTGGACTTCAGATTTGGAGTACTACCACTTATCTATCAAAATCTTTCATCATTCACTTAAAACAGTCAATTGATCATACATTGAGTACCATATAACTGGAATTAACCGATGCAACTCCAAGAAGGATTGGCCGGTGCTGCCGGCTGGCGTCAAGTTCGATCCCATGGATCAGGAGCTGATCGAGCACCTTGACGCCAAAGTGAGTGTTGACAGCGTGAGATCTCACCCTCTCATCGATTTGTTCATGCCAACCATCGACAGCGAGCACGGCATATGCTACACCCATCCTGAGAACCTTCGAGGTAAGACACCGATCGACCGTCTACTTGCACAAACATATTCCTTTGTTTATAGCTCTATTTTCCTTTTTAGACGCAGACCTAGTGAAGCAATTATAATTTGACAGTTAATAAAAAGTGAAACAAGTGACTGCAACATGCCAAAGATGTTATGAAAATGCCAACTACGTACACTAAAACCTGTATTCGACAATATTGCAGGTATCACACTGAGTGGCCTAAGCAAGCATTTCTTCCAGGGCAATTTCAGGGTGTTCAAAAGGGGCACGTGGACGCGTCGCAAGTTACAGTCGGAGTGTGGCATGCACACGATGTGGCACAAGACTGGCAATACCTTGCCGGTGATGGTCAATGGCCGGCAGACGGGCAGCAAAAAGGTTCTGCTGCTGCACACCAACAAGAACTTTGACCAGCAGAGGACCAACTGGGTGATGCACCAGTACCACCTCGGGGACCTAGAGCAAGAGAAGGAGCAGGAGATAGTCCTCTGCAAGATTTTCTACCAGACGAATACTAGGGCCAGGACTAAAAAGATTATAATTTAGTTTGGTATTGGTACTTGTACTACCTTGTCATCCGCAAGTTAGTATTGTTGTTAACGATCTTTCGGTATGAACTTGGCATTCGCTTCCAACCATCATGCCGAGGGTCGACGTGGATATAAAGCTGAATCATTTGTTTCGAAACGAATTTTCAGGCACCTCATTTTTATTTGATGGGTAGCATAAGCACCTGCCGTTCGAATTCCCAGTTCTCCAAATTTTTCGAAACAAGTGCATGCACTTATTATCCCGATGAAAAAACAATATACATGTTGCATCCTAGTTATCAGTCTGTACTTGCAGAATTCTCTCATTTATTGAACAGGTATATGTCGGATTCTGAGTTCCGGCAAACCCTTGAGGTTCGAACACTAGGGTGCGCACGAAGATCTCTCTCTCTCCCAAGCTCGCTCTCGCAACGATCTCAAGGCCTAACTCGCCGAACCCAAAGAACAAGAGACACGAGGGTTTATACCGGTTCGGGCCACCATTGTGGTGTAATACTCTACTCCAGTGTGGTGTGGTGGATTGCCTTGTAGGCTGAGGATGAACAAGTACAAGGGATGAACAGCCTCCTGAGGAGAGGTGTTCTTGAGCTCGGTGAGCTGGTGTGTATGAGGATGGTCTGAATGATCCGTCCCCTTGCTAGGGTGGTGGCTAGTCCTATTTATAGTGGCCCGGGTTGTCTTCCCAAATATTAGGTGGGAAGGGATCCCACAATGGCCAATTTGAAGGGGGACAACTAGTACAAGTTATCGTGACAAAAGGTGGTCTTCGCCTGCCAAAGGATCTAGTGGTGACGCCGTCGTGGGCTCCGCGGTGACCTCCGTCCTATCGTCCTGCTGGTCTTGGTCTCGTTGCACCAAAATGGAAACCTTTGCCAGATGCCTCGGGACTCCTCGCCTGCGCTTGCCCCTTTAGCACCAAAGAGGCAACCGGTACTCTGCGCCCGCTGGCGCCCGCCTGGCCTTGGTCGTCATGGCTCACGTCACGCGAACCTCGCGAGGTATCCCTTGCATAGATGTCTTCGCTCCTCGGGAGCCAGCCTAGGGAGGCCGCCCCTGAGGAGGTCTTGCGTCGTCTGCCTCGCGAGGCTCGGCCCCTCGCGATGGTCTTGAGTGGTTGTTGATGAACATGGACCGTACCAGGCCGCTGGAGGAGCCACGCCCTGGGCCGCAGGCAGGCAAGTCTGGGTACCCCCGTTCCCAGGACGCCGACAGTAGCCCCCGGGCCCAAGGCGCGCTCGGACTTGGATTCGAGGTGAAGCCAAGGGACAAGTGCAGAGCGCCGTGGGCCCCAATAGCCTGCGGGCTTGATTGACGCTTGGCGATTGATAGGAAGTGGGCGTTTCCGCTTCCCAACGCTGCCTCGGCAACCGCCCGACTTGATGAGTCCCTGCTGCATGCGGAAAAACCATCATTACCTGCGATCGTGGAGGCCGATGGTTGGCCCCCTGTGGCCCACTGTTGATGATGGCGCCGGCGGCGACGCTTGTAGATAGGGCTCCTAGAAACCTTCTTTTGTTCCCTGCAAGGAATCAAGATGAACCCCATGGGGGCGTGTAAAGGATCTGTGATGCCTTTTATTAATATTGTCCTGATTATGAGGATTTATGACTGCGTGTCTTGCTACGGCTCAGTCCCCCTTTCCAACCTCGCAGTAGCCTGGTGCTCTACGTCGACAGGTCCCGGTCCCCAGGCAGGCTGCAGCCATCGCTGGTATGCCAGGTCGCGATGTCGTGGTCAAGGCCAGGAGGTGAGCGGCCCGAGGTCTAGTAAGAGCTCCTGAGGCGCGATGCTCAAGAGGTCCCCTTTAGCGTGCAAGCAACTACCTGAAGATAGGAAAGGAAGGCGGCGTCGCCGTAGCAAGGCTGCAAGAGATGGGAATCCTGTGTTGTAGCAGCGCTTGGCCGATTCGAGTGCGGGACTTATCTTAGCGGTCCTGAGTCGGTCTCTTTTTCATGCTCTTCTATGTGCTCAACGTCCTCGGATCTAGGCCCCCAAGTGAGCTCAACCGCCGCTGGTATGCCAGGTCGCGATGCCATGGTCAAGGTGTCACATCCCTAGTACTAGTATGCTCTAGGCTAGCTACTGTTGTTTGCATCATGTTTATATTTCAATGAACTTGAAATGGGGACATGTGAAAGCCTCAGAAATCATTTCTGGAAATGACCAAGATAAGATTGCTCCAAATAGGTCCAACAAAATGTTCATGTTTCTCTCTGAAAATATTGGTCAGAGGTAAAATTCAAACCAATATTTTTAGGAGCTCACAAATATTTATTTTGGGCATTTGGAACTAATGCAATAATTATTTGCATTGGATATATATATATATATGTTATATATTTTATATATGTCCAATAATTCTAGGTAAAATGTGAGGGGCTCTGGAATAATCCAAATAGTCCCTACAAAAATTTATCAGAAGAAAATAAAATGATTTAGTGCCTAAAACTAAATCAAACAAATGTCAGAAATAGAAAAGAAAACAAAAAAGGGAAAAATCCTTACCTGGGCTCACCTGGCGGCCCAGCTGTCCTAGCCCAGCAGGCCGGCCCAGCTGACTGGCCGATGCCAGTCATCCCCTACCTCGCGCCAGTAGGCCGGGGGGAACAGCGCACACGCGCGCGGACGCCACGCCACCAGGCTGCTTGCCTACGTCTGAGGACAGCACGACGCTGCTAGTTGTCTCCTCGGTGCCGTCCTGATCCACCCGACCTCCTCACTCGCGCCCCTGCTCTCTCCCTCGCCTCCCGTCTCCATGGCCGAACCACACCGCCGCTCGCCCACGCAGCCACCGTGCACGCCTCGCCTCTCCGTCATGACCACCGGATCCGCATCGACACCGTGAAGCTCCCTGCGGAAGACCGCGCCCTCGGGTGCCCGAAAACGTCACCATCGACGGGTCCTCTCCGAGCACGGTCGTCAGTCGCCGCCAACCGATTCGTCGCCGACAGGATGCCCCCGAGCTTGTCGTCTACTCCAACTGACCCCCTGTGAGCTCCTGCTCCGTTTCCCCTTTTCCCCGATGTCCCTCGCATCCTCTAGCCGCTCCTCCCGCCGTGACCGAAGCCGCCGTCCGCCATGGATGACCAGCTCGTCCTTGCCGAGCCCCCTCCGACCTGTGCCTCATTCCATCTTGCTCCTAGAGCACCGTAGATGATGCCCAGATACCTAGTTCGCTTGCCCGCAAGCTGCAGCCCCGAGCACGAGCTAGCCCGAGCGCCGCTACCGCCGTTAAAGCCCACCTCCGCACCTGCCGCGGCCACCACTCGACGCGTTGCGTCACGCTGAGCCCGTAGAGCCCAGCCACGTGAGCTCTCGTCGCCGGAGATGGGCCGAACGAGGAGCGCCGCCGCATTCTGCTTAGCACCAGCGGCTAATCTCTGGTTAGGTGACGTGCGGATTAGGTTAGCCACTAACCCCGCGGTTAGTTTAACCCGGTGACACTGACAGTGGGCCCCAGCGCCCACTAATCCTTTTAGTTAGGCTAAATACCCCTGTTAACTAACTGTGTCACTGACGTGTGGACTCCACACGTCAGGTTTGACCTGGACCCACCCAGTTGACTTGCTGACATCACGCCGAAGTCGTGCTGACGCACTAAAGGAATTTCTGGGTTAAAACAAATTCAGAAAATTCCAGAAATAGTATAAACTTCAAAAAATCATAGAAATTAATCTATAACTCCAAATGAAATAATTTATATATGAAAAATTATCAAAAAAATCCAATCCATACATTTATGCTGTTTTCATGCATGTTTAAACAACTTAACCTCACTGTTTAGTTCAAAACATGATAATGCACTATTTGAATTCATAGTTTGAGTTTGGGGTTGAACCTTTGGTTCAAAATGACTCAAACCCATCTGGTCTTAGTTGCATTAGCTCAAACACACTCATTTTTGCCATATCATTGCATGCATCATATTGTTGCATATTGCCATGTAATGATTGTGTTACCGCTGTGATCATCGTGGTAGGTTCTTCCTCCGAGGATATTCACGAGTATCCAGCTGAAGGGCAGTACCCCTCTACCACTCTGTCAGGCAAGCAAAACCCCCTTGTTCATTTCGATACAATCCCACTCTCTCGCTCCTGCTCTCTTTTACTGCATTCGGACAACAACGTTTCAACTGTTACATGCTGCGGTAGTTGAACTCCTTTCCTCTGCATGACCTATCATTGCCACAGTAAATAGATGAAACCCACTAGCATGAGTAGGAGTTCTTTGAGCCCTGATGTGCCTACTCATTCATGCCTGTTTGTCATGCCTGCTATTGCTTAGAGTTGTGTCAGGTCTGATTCATCGGGGATGAGTTGGAAAGTTGTGAACATGTCCTACCGTTGAGAGCTAAGTGTGTGAACACGATTTGGTAAAGGTAGCGGTGAGAGGCCATGTAGGAGTACATGGTGGGTTGTCTCATTGCAGCCATCCTCAGGAACTGAGTTCTGTGTTTGTGATCCATGAACAGTTACTACAACACATTGGGCTCCGGGCGCTCCAAGCTCTCTCGACTTATTAATCAACTTGATCTCTGTCCAGGAGTTGCAACTAGTGTCTGGTGTTTGTAGGTAGTGTTAGTAGTCTACCAAGTGGCACCCGGTACAGGTGGGCTTGGGACAGACTAGGCACTGTGGCCGGGTATACCAAGCGTCGCCCGTTTGGTGGGCTTGGAACCCTGTACACATTGTTTGGGGCCGTGAGCGACACCCCGGCCGGATCTCCTTGCGGATGGAACCCGAATAGGCGATAAACTTGGACTAGAGACTTGTGTGGTTAGTTAGGTCGTGGCCGACTCCCTCGCCAGGCTTTCGCTTGAAGGTTGCCGAGATACACGACGTGTACATGGTGGTAAGTGGCGAGAGCGTGTGTGAAGAAGTACACCCCTGCAGGGTTAACATCATCTATTCGAATAGCCGTGTCCGCGGTAAAGGACTTCTGGGTTGCCTATAACAGTTCATAGACAAGTGAAAGTGGATACTCTAAAACTCGCAAGATAAGCGTGAGTGCTATGGATGGCCTTCTCGTAGGGAGACGGGAGCGGATCCATAGTGGGGTGTTGATATGGTGAATATGTGGACTCGTGTGCGCCACCTCAAAAGAGTTACTTGCACTCGTAGTTTAGGATAGCCACCGAGTCAAAGCTGGCTTGCTGCAGTTAAACTCCAGCACCCCCTTTTGTTAATACCGATGCATATGTAGTTAGTTCTGATGTAAGTCTTGCTGGGTACATTTGTACTCACGTTTGCTTAATTTATGTTTTGCAGAGAGACGTCAGTCTCACTAGTAGTTCCGCGTGGACTTCGACGTTTAGCTTGTTACCTCTGCTACGATCTTGTACTCTCGGCAGGGTCTTGTAGTTAGTCAGGCTTCTCAGCCTTTTTCATTTGTAGTTGTCTGTACTCAGATAAGATAAGCTTCCGCATGTGCTATTGCTTGTATGACTTGAATGTTGGGTCATGATACCCATGTTTGTAATATCTGACTCTTCGGAGTCTTATGAATAAATACTTTTGAGTCGTAGAGTTTTGTTGTGATGCCATGTTGTATTTACACATATCGAGCATATTGTGTGTATGGTTGAAATGCTTGGTATGTGTGGGATCCGACAACCTAGTTGTCTATCCTTGGTAGCCTCTCTTATGGGGAAATGTAGTCTAGTGCTTCCACTAAGCCATGGTAGTCTGCTACAGCCCGGTTTACCGGAGTCCTGTTAGCCCAGTTGCTACTGCTCCGGAACACTTAGACTGGCCGGCATGTGTCCTTCTTCGATCATGTGTCTGTCTCTTCGGGGAAATGTCACGCGGTGTCTTTCGGAGTCCTGTTAGCCTGCTACAGCCCGGATTCCTAGAGTCCTGCTAGCCCAGTTGCTACAGCCCGAATTCACTCGCTAATGACCGACACGTTCATTGCTAGGTCATGTATGCCTGTCCCTGTAAGTTAGTGCCACTTTGGGTTCACGACTAGTCATGTCGGCCAGGGTTCTCTCTCATATGGATGCTAGCGACACTATCATATACGTGAGCCAAAAGGCGAAAACGGTCCCGGGCCAGGTAAGGTGGCACACGTGGGAATACCGTACGTGAGGCCGCAAAGTGATATGATGTGTTACATGCTAGATCGATGTGGCTTAGGATCGGGGTCCTGACACAAGGCCAGAGGGTGAGGGCTGGATAGCCAGTAAGAGCTCCTGAGTCATGATGCTCAGGGCCCCCCCCCTTAACGCGCAAGCGAATTGCGTCAAAAAAGAAGGAGCCTGCGGTGCCGCCCGTCGCCAGCCTCCAGAGGTTCCTGCAGGTTAGCGCAAGGGAGAAATGTGGGTCTCCACCGCGCTTGCCGGTCTGCCACTGGTCATTCCGCAAGAAGATGAAGGCACTGAGGGCCTAGTGAGGTGACATGCGCGGGGCGTGTCGCGAGCCAGAGCTCGACCACTCAGATTTGTCAGCATTGCAGGGACAGACCCGAGCACAAGCATCGTGCCAGCATGAGTAGCCCCCGTTGCGGGATGAGCAGGGGGCCGATCGGCAACACGGGCGGCCGCGATGGGTAACAATCAAGCAGGCCACAACCATGAAATGACTCAAGCAAAGAGGCAGGTTAGCTTAGATAGATGCAAGAAGGATACATGCCACTGGGACGGACCCGAGCGGCCTGGGGAAGATGCAGCCCGAGGGGCGCTCCCTAGCAGAGTAAGCTAAAGATGCAAAAGGATACACGTCGCAGGGACAGACCCGTGCGACTTGGGGATAATGATGCCCGAGGGGTGCCCCCAACTGAATGAACTGGAAAGAGTCACCTGATACCGCAGCTGGAGTGATGTTGGGGTAGCCGGAGATGCATGCCAAAGAGTTGTTCCTCACGAGCCGCCAGGGTCCTGAGCCTCGGGAGGCTCCGTGGGCCCTGGTGGATCCTGGAGAACCGTCGCGATCTCCTCCAGGACGGCGCGATGCCTGGCCTCCTGAGCCGCCAGGATGCTCCACAGATGTCGCTGGAAGGTGACAGCCACATTCGGCAAACCGAATGGCATGCAAACGTAGCTGTGAGGTGGACCCTCGCACCGTCCAACGTGCGAGGGCCAGAAACGACCCTGAGATGCGGCCCTGTTGAGCCCTGGAATGTCCGACGCAGATGCGCAGCCCGCTGTCCTTGCCAGGATGGGGAGCTGTGCCAGGTGGTGGGCAGCGGTCGCCGCGTATGGTCCTTGCTTCTTGAAGCTCCTGGATCGCCTTGGTGATGAACTCCCGAGCACTAGGCGCTCCATGCTTCGTGCCCTCTTGAGGGAAACATGCAGCAAAGCATGCCTGCATGTGGTGCCCGAGTGCCTCCGTCGTGACGTTGGCTAGGTCGGAGGCCCTCCAGAAGAGAGCCCTCGAGCCCAACCTGAGGAGGGCGCCGGGCGCGCCTTCCTATGAGAGGGAGGGAGGCGCTGAGGGAGTCCTGGACTAAGGAGTCCTCGGGCGTCCGACCTGCTATCCATGGGCTGGACTGATGGGCTGTGAAGACATGAAGACCGAAGACCATACTCGTGTCCGGATTGGACTTTCCTTGGCATGGAAGGCAAGCTAGGCGACCCGCTGTGAAGATTCCTTCTTATGTAACCGACTCCATGTAACCCTAGATCTCTCCGGTGTCTATATAAACCAGAGAGCATAGTCCAGATAGGACAGATTCATTACCATATACACATAGGCTAGACTTCTAGGGTTTAGCCATTACGATCTCATGGTAGATCAACTCTTGTAACACTCATATTCATCAAGATCAATCAAGCAGGAAGTAGGGTATTACCTCCATAGAGAGGGCCCGAATCTGGGTAAACATCGTGTCCCCCGTCTCTTGTTACCATCGATCCTAGATGCACAGTTCGGGCCCCCTACCCGAGATCCGCCGGTTTTGACACCGACATTGGTGCTTTCATTGAGATTTCCACTGTGCCATCATCAAAAGGTTTGATGGCCCCTTCAATCGTCGATGATGACGCTGTCCAGGGAGAAACCTTTCTCCCCGGACAGATCTTCGTGTTCGGCGGCTTCGTACTGCAGGCCAACTCGCTTGGCCATCTGGAGCAGATCGACAGCTATGCCCCTGGCCATCAGGTCAGATTCGGAAGCTCGAACTACGTTGCGAACATCCGTGGAGACTTGATCTTCGACAGATTCGAGACCGCGGCAATCCCTCCCCGCTGCCCTGATGGACATGGATTAAACCTGTCATCGGGCCGCATCCAGGAGAGAGCTTCTACAACAACTTTGGCCTTAGATCTGGAGTAGATCAAGTCCCCCGAAGATGGGAAGCTTAACCCCATCGCGGGGGCTACCAATTCTGCGGCGTTGGAGCCGCTCGCAGATTCCACTACGTACGGCATCTGCATCAACGGAACCCCGGACTCTTCTCCGGCGTTGAGTTCCGAACCCTGCGAGCCCGCGGATACCGAACTCGATCGGTTATCAATCTTCAAGTTCAGCGCCGCAGATGTCTTCCAACACTCGCCCATGGGCAACCTACTAAACTCATTAAAAAACCTATCCCTGGCAGATGGCTCGTCGCCGAACTATGTTCGGTTCGAACTTATGGCGGATGATGGAGAATTTTGCTTCCCACCCGCCACCCACTTTATAGCCACCGTCGAAGACCCAACCGACACGCCTGACCCCCGCTCGGAAGACGTCGCCGGTATGGACGACGATGAGGGGCAGGGCCAGAGCTCGCTACCCGCTAGACACGGGATTTCCACTTCCTGGTGTGATGTGTGTATGATAGACACACCCGATGATGAGAAGGATCCAGTCGAGAATAAACCTGCTGGTACACAGTCCGAACAGCGGCGCCCACGGCGCCACTCCAAGCCACATTGCCCAAGAGAAAACACTGCTAGCACCAGAAAAGACAACACTCCGGACAATGAAGACCCTGTTGAGGTAGAATCCGAACAGGAGGAACAGGAAAGCGGGCAAGACAGCCCTGATGAACATGCCACATATGGAGACTCGGAGGACAGCAATTATCTCCCACCCTCCAAGGAAGAGGAGATCCTCGGCAACAAGGATTTTATCGTTCCTAAGGAACCTCTCGAGCAGGAATGCTTTAAACGCCGGCTTATAGCCACTACAAGGAGCCTAAGGAAGAAGCAGCTGCAGCTTCAAGCAAGCCAGGATTTGCTCAATGACAGATGGACCGAGGTCCTGGCCGCCGAAGAATACGGCCTTAGCGGCCCAGACGAAAGCCACCCCAAGAGCAGGTGGCTCCCTCGATACAATGGCAGGGCGTTGGAGCCCACATCACCATCGAACAATGCGGCGGGCCGGCCACAGTTCGGTCCAGACAAAGCAGCAACCCAAGCAGAGCAACATACCAACCCATCCGGCCATCAAATCATGAGCAAAACAGCTCGAGGGAACACTCGCGACATCAACCAAGACCTGGAGGATAGAGCAGGGCGCACAAGATTGATGTACAGATCACGGAGATACACCCCGACCGACGATGATGGTCACCCATTCGGACACTACAGAGCCGACCATGCCCGGTCCGAACTCCATAAACGGAGTCCACCGGAAGTGCTTCATAGTGTGGCTCAACATAGAGGAGCCGCACACCCTCTCTGCTTCACTGACGAGGTAATGAAGCATGAATTTCCAGACGGGTTTAAACCCATTAACATCGAATCGTACGATGGAACAACAGATCCCGCGGTATGGATTGAGGATTACCTCCTCCATATTCACATGGCTCGCGGAGACGACCTTCATGCCATTAAATACATACCTCTCAAGCTTAAACGGCCAGCTTGCTACTGGCTAAACAGTTTATCGGAAAATTCTATTGGTAGCTGGGAAGATTTGGAAGACGCCTTTCGAGATAACTTCCAAGGAACATATGTCCGGCCACTAGATGCCGATGACTTAAGTCATATTGTCCAGAAGCCCGGCGAGTCATCTAGGGAGCTCTGGACTAGGTTCTTAGTCAAAAGAACCAAATTGTCCACAGTCCGGACGCAGAAGCCCTCGCAGCCTTCAAACATGGCGTCCGGGATGAATGGCTAGCGCGTCACCTCTGCTAGGAAGGACCTAAGTCCATGACAGCCCGTACCACTCTAATGACCCGCTTTTGTGCGGGAGAAGACAACTGGCTCACTCGTAAAAGCAACAACGCCAGCGACCCGGGCACTTCCGAAATTCGAGACGGCAACGGGAAGCCACGACGAACTGAACACGACAGTCACAGTAATATATGCGACACAACGGTGAACGCCGGATTTCACAATCCGAAGCCCGGTCAACGGAAGAAGCCACTAAAGGCAAACCAGGATGGACCATCCACCCTTGACAGGATATTGGACCGACCATGTCAGACTCACGGTCACCCTGATAGGCCAGCTAATCATACCAACAGAAACTGTTGGGTCCTCAAGCAGGCAGGCAAGCTCAACACTGATCACAAGGGGAGGAGGCCACCAGGCGATAGAGACGACGGATCGGCTCGCCAGCCGAACACCAAGGGCCAGAAACACTTTCCCTCTGAAGTTCGACCACTCCTAGAATGGAAATAGCAGTTCGGCTTTCGCCGCCCACCTACTGTACTGGCAAAGTTCACACCACGCGTACATCACTATGCACTCAAGATACCATGGGCATCGGCGGAAGCACAATATGGACAACCCTGCAAGAATCCCCGTAACGTTCTTGTCTGTCTTTCTTATTTTTCTGTACCATTTCTTAAAAACAGGTGACCATCAGGACAACATCTACATCGGACTCTCTCGAAGTTCGGATCCGCACACTCACCTACGGGGCCACTCCCGTTAAGGATTCCCCTCCCCGAGGACGGGCGGCGCACATGTGCGACAGGAGGTCCAAAATAAGCTTTTGTAGACCGCACTCTTTCTTTTAGCCTGTACCATGCCCTTTTCCTCTATTCCCAACCCCTAGCATGTCAAATAGCTGGGTTGTGGTTTTTACTCTATATATATACATATATATATATATATATATATATATATATATATATATATATATATATATCATTGGCATATTGCTCCGTTCCCAGTAAACTTTATCCGAACTAATCTTTTATGCTCTTTCTACAATGAGTCCGGCCGTAACGGATGCCTTACAAGACGCGCCTCGGCATAACTTGCCAGGGGCCCGATATGGGAACAAACGAGCCACTAGTAAAAGTCCGAATAGCTCTATAGCGTACTTCAGCGTCGCAAGTTTGCCCTTATATGCATCAGCTCCGAATCATTGTCTTCGGTCAATAGTTGGGTTGCTGGGCTCCTGTGCTTGCTACCCTACGTTCCGCTCTATCGTCTATGGTAGTAAAGGGAGAACTACTGCAATTGTGCCCTGGCCTAGACCGGATGAGCACCTCAGTAGAGAAAGCCGAAAACTGACTGTCATGATGCGGCGAGAGCTGGTCAACCACTTGACGACTTATTCGAATCTTTAGCGATTCTCTGTGTCACATGAGGGATCTTTTTTAGATCAACATATGTAAAGCACTATGCGCCGTATACATACCAGTGGCTATGTCGTAGCCCCACCATAAAACTCCTATGGCTAAGTGAAAGTGTTAACACCCTATAGTCCGATTGCCTGGTTCCCCACATTATCACCTCCTTTATGGACCAGGACGTTGGATAAAGAGTGATTAAATGCTTTTCCGAACACCGCCGTACTTCCTACGAGGGGGCTGAAGCTGACCACTGGAAAACTTTCAGATTATACTAAAACGGCCACAGAGGAGGAATTCAAGCTTTTGAGCAAAATTTAAATAGATTAACTATAAAGTTGTCTGTTACATCATTATATAAATCACTCGAACATTATATCTTTCGAGGATTGACCCTCTTTCAAGCGGGCGGCATCCAAGACGTCTTCAAAATAGTGCTCTGGCTCATTACGGTCCTGGCCCTTGGGTGGACTCCTCGCCGCAACATCGATGGCCTTCATCTTTCCCCAAAATGTTTTGACTTGGGCAAAGGCCATCCGTGCACCCTCAATGCACGCCGACCGCTTCATAGCGTCGATATGTGGCACCGCGTCAACAAGCCGCCGCACCAGGCCAAAATAACTACTCGGAATAGGCTCACTTGGCCACAACCGGATTCTGACATTCTTCATGGCGTCGCCAGATATCCTATGAAGCTCGGCCCACTGGGACATCTATTCATTGAGCAACAGAGGGCGCTTCGACGCGCTGAATTATGACCAAAAAAGCTTCTCCGTTGCATACCCCTCTTGTGCACGGTAAAATTCCACCGCATCGGAAGAACTCTTCAGCAAGTCCAAAAATTCAGCCGGAGAACTCCAGACCTGGTTTAGCTGAGCATAGTCCGGATCGCCAAACTTGGTCTGAAGCAAAAAGGGCTTACCGGCCGCTTTCTCCTTAGCCTGCCGAATCTCTTCACGAGCTGCCCTAGATTCAGACCGAGCTTCACTCGCCTCTCGTACGGCCTTATCAAGCTCGACCATTTTGGCTTTATTCTCCTTCTCAAGGAATTCACATTGGCTAGCAGTATTCTTCAATTCAAGCGCCAGTGCGGATATTTTCTCCTCACTTTGGCGTTGAGCTGCTTGTTCGGCTCTTAGATCAGCCGATGCCTTCTCGGCAGTCGCATCACTATGCCGGGCCTGCTCCTTGGCCCGGGCTAGCTCCGCCCGAAGAGCTTCAATGGCGGCAGCACCATCTGCAATCATGCACATTTCATATAAACCATTTTCGGCATCAGGCCTACATCACAAGCACATTGGTGGAAGGAATGCTCGACATATATACCTTGCGAGACGTCAAGATGCCTGTTGATCAATGCAATGTCATCTTTCACAATATCCAGCTTTCACTGCAGTTCGGCCACTTCCGTATTTCAGGTAGCCGCAGGAGGGGAGGCAGCATGTATTCCAAGTTAAATCAAGGTTAGCAACTGGGCATATCTTTTTGATCCTCCGATCGCTTCCGTCGGAAGGCAATCCAAGTCTCAGGGGCTACTGCATATACAACAGGTGCATTCTGTCAATATTATTCAATTGGCAAAACTACATCACAAACCTCAAAACCCCTTAGGAGGCTCGTGAAGGCCTCGTTCAACCCGCTCTTCGTGGATAGAACCTTTTCGACCACCGTAACCATCAAGGCACGGTGTTCCTCTGAAACGGACGCTTGTCGCAGCATGTCCGTCAGCATTTCTGGCGCTTCTGGGTCTTCGAAAGCCGCCGCCGGAGTGCGGTATCCCTTTGAAGGAATCCGCCCACTCGCCCCCGGGATCGTCTCCGGCTCTAAACCGGATATGGCGGGGTCGCCATGCTTGATTCCAGAACCCTGAGTGACAGAGACACCACCTTCGGGTAATGCCCTCTTCGTTTCCTGCACTGCTTGTCGACCAGGAGGAGCCCCCCGGGACAATACCTCAGAATCATCCGCCCTATTGGGTGAGGGGGCCGGAGAAGGCGTGTCACTCTCCATCATTTCTGGAAGAAGGTCTCTCGAGGAGGAGGACGATTGGGAAACCCCAGGCATTAACCTCCGAGGACATACGTATGTCGGAGGATTACTTCAGTAATAAGAAAGGAAGGAGGTATGGTTTAAGTACCCTGCTGCACTTACAGTTTGGACAGAGGTTTATCCTCATCATAAAGCTCCACGTCAACATCGCTTGCCCGGCCCAAGCCACCCGTCGATGGCGTTTCCCCTTTCTTGGAAGGTTTCCCCTCCTGACCTTCAGAAGCGGCCCTTTTCTTGCCATGGAAGGCCTCCTCTGCACCTTTGCCCTCGCGCAAGAGGGTTTTGGTTTCCCCGAACACAACGTCTGATTTATCCTTGGGGAAGAGATCACCTCCGGCCTCCCTGTTCTTGCCCTCCTCCGCAGACACCTGGTACGGTGTCGGAGTCAGCATCCTCGTTAGTAGGGCGTTCGTAGAGTCTTCGGGAAGGGGCGCTAGACACCAGATCAACACCGCTTTCTTTATCCAGTCTTGTGAAGGGACGGATTTTTCAATATCTTACCAAGAGATACTCGAATAAAGGGTGTGCGGAGATCGAATACTTACCACGGTGTCCGAATGATTGCAGTCGAGGCCAACATCTTCGGTGGTGTCCGGCCATTGCTCTCGTTCCCCGAAATATAATTTCCACATTCCCTCGTGCATAGTGCCGAGGAAGTGCTGAAGAGTCCGCCGTCCTTCGGGATTAAACTCCCACATACGGAGAGGCCACCGCTGACATGGCAGGGTCCGGCGGACTAGCATTACTTGAACGACGTTCACAAGGCCGACGCCCTTCTCGGTAAGGCTTCGGACGCGACCTTGCAGAGTCTGCACTTCATTGACGGATCCCTAGTCCAGTCCCTTATTGATCCATGAAGCAAGATGAATTGGAGGGCCGGGTCGGAACGCAGGCGTAGCCGCCCACTTGGAGCCCCGTGGCTCGTTGATATAAAAGCACCCCTGCTGCCATAGGTCGGAAGACTTGGCGAAAGATCCTTCAAACCAAACCACGCTGGCAAGCTTGCCTATTGTGACGCTGCCGCACTTTGCCTGCTCCTCCTCTGTCACCTGCGGCCTCACGTCAAAGGTCTTGAGTCACAAACCAAAGTGCGGAGGAGTCCGGAGGAAGTCCTCACATGTGACGATAAATGTCGAGATGAGGAGAATAGAGTCTGGGGCCAGATCGTGAAAGTCTAGCCCATAGTAAAACATGAGCCCCCGGACGAAGGGGTTAAGCACGAACCCTAACCCATGGAGGAAGTGGGACACAAACACTACCCTCTTGCCAGATTTGGGGGTAGGAACGACCTGCCCCTGTGCAGGAAGCCGATGGAGGATTTCCGGGGTCAGACACCTCGCTGCGTGGAGCTTCGCAATATCCTCCTCTGTGACAGAAGAAGCCACCCACCGGCCTGGACGGCTGGATCCGGACATGATTGGGGCTGGTGGCGATGGGAACCCAAGGGTTGGAACTCGGGGTGGCTAGGGTTGAGGAAGAAGCGAGCGCAAAGGAAGAAGACGAGACTGGGACCCTATATAAAGACCCCAAGTACTAACCGTATCCACCTAGGTCTCGAAACTTACCAATCTCCAGAGAGTTGTGCCCGGTGGACGGTTGGCTTACCCACGCCTGCATTAGTGAAAATCCCGTGAATAAGGGAACACGATCTCTGCCTTGGCAAGACAAGCCAGTAAAACCGCGTCCCGAGACATGGGGCGACGCGCCAGCCAACGGTTGGAAATAGTGACCAGGCAGGCGTGAGGTCATAATCAGTTAGCAATAAATTAGGCTCGTATATTTTCTGCAACTATATATACAGGACTGGATATATCTACTACATACAAAGACTATCTTGGAGTTTGGAGAAAGGGGAACCCGCCTTGCAATGCCGAAGACAATCTACACGCCGGACTCCTCGTCTTTGAAGCCAGGTTCAGGGGCTACTGAGGGAGTCCTGGACTAAGGGGTCCTCGGGCGTCCGGCCTACTATCCATGGGCCGGACTGATGGGCTGTGAAGACATGAAGACCGAAGACCATACTCGTGTCCAGATTGGACTTTCCTTGGCGTGGAAGGCAAGCTAGGCGACCAGCTATGAAGATTCCTTCTTATGTAACCGACTCCATGTAACCCTAGATCTCTCCGGTGTCTATATAAACCGGAGAGCATAGTCTGGATAGGACAGATTCATTACCATATACACATAGGCTAGACTTCTAGGGTTTAGCCATTACGATCTCGTGGTAGATCAACTCTTGTAACACTCATATTCATCAAGATCAATCAAGCAGGAAGTAGGGTATTACCTCCATAGAGAGGGCCCGAACCTGGGTAAACATCGTGTCCCCCATCTCCTGTTACCATTGATCCTAGACGCACAGTTCGGGACCCCCTACCCAAGATCCGCCGGTTTTGACACCGACAGGTGCCCCAGCTGCGGGCGCAGGTCCAGAGGTTGGGCCGCTGGAGACACCGCTCTCTTGAGGCGCTGGGTGGAGTAGCTGCTTCTTCTTCTTGGGGATGGCCTCAGGAGGGTACAGGGTGCCTTCGTTGTCGGGGTCTTCGACTGCTGCAGCCTGGTAGGCGCGCTCGAGGGAGCACACCGCATCTATTTCTTCACATGGTACCGTGATGACGCCGCCGCTCCCTGATATCTTGAGGACGTTGTAGCCATGGTGGGTCGCTGCCATAAACTTGTCCAAGGTTGGATACCCAAGGATGCTGTTGTACGGCAGGCGGATGTGGGCGACGTCGAAGTTGATGAGCTCGGTGCGGTAGGTGTCACGCTGGTCGAAGGTGACAGGGAGGCGGACCTGCCCTATCGGGGTGGTGGAGCCGTCGGTCACTCCTGAGAAGGGCTTGGTAGGCTACAGCTGATCGTATGGCACTTGAAGGTTATTGAATGTCTCGACGAACATGACATTGAGCCCTGCGCCGCCATCGATGAGGGTCTTGGTGACTTGGACGTTGCTGATGACGGGTGAGCAGAGCATCGGGAGGGCGCTGGCTGTTGCCGTGCACTTGGACAACCTGAGCGGGCGCGTGGCTGCGAGCCTGGGAAGGGCCGCGTTCACCTCTCGAGCAAACTGCTTGAAGATACGCTGAGAGGCTGGGGCTTGAGCGCCACCCAAGATGCAGGCGATAGCACGAGGCTCTTTGAAGCCCCCAGCCGCCTCGGTCCTGGCGGCCTCTGGCTGCAGGCCGACGGCTGCTGCAGCAAGGCTTCGTGGGTCGGGGTGGAGGCCTCCGTCGCGGGCAACGTAGCCCTGGCCCGCGGCAGGCAGACGTTCGCCCGCGCATGCGGCCTGAGCAGGCGGTGCACCCTCCACTTCAAGTACGATGGTGCAACGACCCTCTTCGTGAGGGTGTTCAAGGAAGACGGTCGCCGCGCCGGATGCTGCCCTGAAGACAATGACGGCGACAAAGTGCTCGGCCTTGGCGACGGTCGTGACGAGGACGAGGGTGAACTCGGCCTCGACGGTGGCCACGGCTCGTCCAACGACGACGGCTCCTCCTCCGACGGAAGCTCCAGCAGCGGCAGCTACGACCAGCCACCACATCGTCGGGCTCGCTTCGAGGACGGTGGCGGATCGTCCCGTCGCCGTTCCCCAGTGAAGCGTGAGGAGCTCTCTGTTTGAGTCCAAGGGGCTGATCCTGGTGACCAGCCGCGTCGTGGAAGTCGCTTTTGCTTGTCCTCTCCTTCCCTTTCCTCCTGCATTGTCAGAAACGAGTGTGGGGCCCTGCGGGGTATGTTGCTTTTGTGGTGTGTTTATTGTTTTCGGGTTGTGTCGTGAGATCTGTGTCTTATACGGGTGTAGAGGGGTAACTTAGCTTGATGCATCCGGGGTAGCTTTGATCTCATGAGGGCGCGCACCTCTGGGCACCTGGTGGGGCTTCCCCACTGCCGACTCGGGCAATATCGCAAAGCTGCAAAAATTCGTTAAGAAATCCTTATCCCTTCTTGCGCGAGGCCTCAGGCATGGGCTGGTCATGGCCAAACGCACCGCGTCGCGGTACCCGTGGGGCACGGATTAAAGGGGATGCGCCGATCACAAGCTCAAACGAGGGCGCCTCACGGGGACCAAGGGAGTGCGCACGCATGCATACCTGTCCAGACCCCCTCGCGAGGCGGAGGGAGAGCGTCGGGCAACTGCGGCCCTCCCTGGCGCAAAACAAAGAATCGAGGGAAGAATACGAAAGAAGAGGGGGTTCAACCAAGCCATCGAGAAACGCCAGAACTTCAAATTTCATAGAAAGAAAAAAAGGGCAAGCCAACTACAGAAAGCAAATGAACAGCCGCGTCCGGCACCTAGTCTAGTCTTCTCACCAGCGCGGAGCTAAGTGCTGCCACTAGGACGTGGGAGGGAGCCCCCGAGGCCCTAGGGCGGCACTCTAGAGACTCCGGGGCGTGTATAGCCCCACTCATTATTACGTGAGAGTGTCACGGGCGGAGACCTTCACAGGCGTGAGCCTTGCTTCATATCGCCAGACGAGGGCCCCGCCTTTCGCCGCCCTCGACCTCCGTTGGGGCGTCTGGAAACCAGGACGGTGCCAAGGGGCAAAGGGGACGCTAGCGGCGCCCCCCGGCAGAGGACCTACCTCCGGGCTACGCCTTGCTCCGTGTGGCATGGGGAATGGCCTGGCTCCGGACCCCTCCCGTGTAGTCCCCAGTGCGCTACCCCTGGTTGGAGCGGGGATGCCACGCTGACGTCGCCGCCCGCCGTCGTGGCCTGGTTCACCTACGACCCATGGTTAGCATAAGCTTGCTCCTGAGACATCAGTGGTACCCTGCGGTTGTCGTCGTTGGCAGGGTCGGTGAGGCTCCTGGGTGGCCCGTGGGAGGCCTCGGCTTCCAGCACCTCTTCTTCCCAGCCCGGCTCAAAAAACAAGCAGGGGCCATCCTCTGGTGTGTACTCCCGATCCACCATGCACGGCACATAAGCTTCCGGAATCACCGCTCCGGGACCCCCGCCGAGGCGCCCTGCGCCCCATGCCGCCGGGCCCAGCGCGTCCCCTTGGTGGCCGTAGGGTGGTGCCGTCGGCCGCATGTTCGACGCCAGCGCGGCCGGATGTTCGACGCCGTCGGCCGCGCTGGCGTTGGTGAACCCTCCTGGTGCGCCTGGGAGCACGTGGGTGCGACGAGGCCCGCCGTGCGATCTGGCCACAACTTGAGAC
Source organism: Triticum aestivum (assembly GCF_018294505.1). Taxonomy (NCBI): domain Eukaryota; kingdom Viridiplantae; phylum Streptophyta; class Magnoliopsida; order Poales; family Poaceae; genus Triticum; species Triticum aestivum. Next base: position 126,857,918 of record NC_057808.1, read on the forward strand.
GTAGATAAGGAGCAGAGAGACGGCGTACCCATGGATGCGGCATCCAACAGCTCAGCGACGCGCTCCAACAATGCATCGCGGCCGCTCTCCGCCAGCCGGCACCGCAGCAGCTCCCGTGCCACAACGAGTGCGGCTCGCATGTTCGCTTGTTCCCATCGGGTGTGTGCCACCATTGCTACTGCGTAGCTTGAGGCCCTCGTGGCGGCCCGTGCGTGCCACGATGTGAAGGTGGAAGGTGTCGGTCCGCACCGCCGACGTCCCGCGGCATTCGGTGGTGCGCGGGTCGCCTGGAGTGCGGAGTTGAGGTCTTCTTGGGCGGGCAGTGCCGCCCTGATGGGCCAAGCTGCCCAATGGTCGGCGTTGGTCCTCAAGTCGCCGGACATCGGAACCACGGGGTGCCGGTGGATCAGCTGACAGAAGAGAGGCTTCGGCGCACCCCTACCTGGCGCGCCAAATGTTGGATTCTAGTTTCCGGCAAACCCTTGAGGTTCGAACACTGGGGTGCGCACGAAGATCTCTCTCTCCCAAGCTCGCTCTCGCAACGATCTCAAGGCCTAACCGCCGAACCCAAAGAACAGGATACACGAGGGTTTATACTGGTTTGGGCTACCGTTGTGGTGTAATACCCTACTCCAGTGTGGTGTGGTGGATTGCCTTGTAGGCTGAGGATGAACAAGTACAAGGGATGAACAGCCTCCTGAGGAGAGGTGTTCTTGAGCTCGGTGAGCTTGTGTGTGTGAGGATGGTCTGAATGATCCGTCCCCTTGCTAGGGTGGTGGCTAGTCCTATTTATAGTGGCCCGGGTCCTCTTCCCAAATATTAGGCGGGAAGGGATCCCACAACGGCCAATTTGAAGGGGGACAACTAGTACAAGTTATCCTGACAAAAGGTGGTCTTCGCCTGCCAAAGGCTCTGGTGGTGACGCCGTCGTGGGCTCCGCGGTGACCTCCGTCCTGCCGGCCTGCTAGTCTTGGTCTCGTTCCACCAATATGGAAACCTTTGCCTGATGCCTCGGGACTCCTCGTCTGCGCTTGCCCCTTTAGCACCAAAGAGGCAACCAGTACTCTGCGCCCGCTGGTGCCCGCCTGGCCTTGGTCGTCATGCCTCACGTCACGCGAACCTCGCGAGGTGTCCCTTGCATAGATATCTCCGCTCCTCGGGAGCCAGACTAGGGAGGCCGCCCCTGAGGAGGTCTTGCGTCGTCCGTCTCGCGAGGCTCGGCCCCTCGCGAGGGTCTTGAGTGGTTGTTGATGAAGATGGACCATACCAGGCTGCTGGAGGAGCCATGCCCTGGGCCGCAGGCAGGCAAGTCTGCTACCCCCGTTCCCAGGACGCTGACAGTATATTGTTTTTTCAGGTCGACCAAGTTTCAACTGCGCTGTAGACTGCCTAGGCTTGGTTTTGTTTTTAACAAGCCCAGCCCATGACAACAACGGGGCACAAAGATCCAGCAGGTATCTACTGGCCTCTATCCCGCCAGTGTTATTTATATCTTACAACATCCGCAGGCAGTTTTTTTACTGAATCAAACACACAACCCAGTTCTATTTTCCTCTTGAAACGCCATGTCCTACTTCCATTTTCTAATCTCTACCTATAGGTGTACTAGTTCATATACACGTATCATTATATTGAAAATACATAAAGTTCCCTTTTCATATTTACATCCTTATTTTTGTTGTTGTTTTCCCTCCCAGCGCTGATTTTTTTACCACTGGTTTTCCCTTAAACCAACTAAATTGTCCCTCATCTTGTTTGCTTACAAAAACAAAACAATTTTTTTGGCAAATCTATAAGTTCTTAAAAAAATGTTTATCATTTCGGGATTACAACAGTTCGGACTCCACTGAAATATGCAAAATAAGGTTGAACTTTTTGACCGTAGTCCTGCGCAGAAAATGGGTTGTAATAAATTACTTAAGAATTAGCAAATGGACTGGAAATTATTAAAAACATAGCAAATGGGCTCTATGTTGTCTGCCACAGATTTGGAGGTTGACTTGTGGGCCTACTAAATTCATGCGTACACAAGGTTTCTCAAAAAAAGAAACTTAGTCAACAAGCGACTCTACCAGCGTCAGACCATTCGTTGTCAATCTAACGGCAATCGTGCTTCTTCAGTCTCTGATCTTCCTGCTCCAGCCGCCCAAACCAGCACCGGCGGAACCGCCTGCTCCCGCCTCCCGTGGCCGGTTGTGCTGCCGGGCAGGCCTCACTGCCCCACCATACTCGCATCCCTGGCCTGGCTATCCCTCTACTCACCCACACCTCCTGTTATTTTCCGGCGACGGCAGCCTAACCAGTCAACCCTCGTACTCCCCACTGCGTGGGCACCCACTGTCATGTCTTCCCCGGCTCCGTGTTGTTCCCTTCATAGGCCTCGCCGTCGTCCACCGCCATGGTGCTCTCCGCGCGGTGTGGTCAACGTGGTCAACGAACGACATCTGTCGGAAGTGGACTGTACGTGGAGAGGCTGACAGCTAGGTCCACGGCCGCACACAAGGAAATGCCTCCTTATTACACGCAAAATAATGATTCCTCCACCTGACATCTGGGACCCACCGGAAGGGCCTCTGTATTTAGCGAAAAAATGTTCCCGCCGCTGACAGCTCAGACCCACCAGCTATATCTTCGCACGCAAGGAAGTGCTTCCTTATTACGCAAAAAAATGAATACTCCCCCTGCTAGGTGGGACCCACCATATGGGAGGCTGACTTGTGCGCCTACTAAGTTGACGCGGATGGAGGGCTTTGTCAACTTAGTCAATATGAACGATTCTAGCTGAAGTGACCGTACGATGTTCATCCAAGGGCCGTAGTGCTTCTTCAACCTCTGGCCTTCTTGCTCGAGCCGCCCAAAGCAGCACCGGTCGTGTAGCCTGCTCCTGCCTCCCGTTGCCGGCTGTGCTGCCGCGGAGGCCTCACCGCCCCCTACTACTCCCACCACTGGCCAGCCCCTGCGGCGACGACAGCCTCACATCGCAGCCGAACAAGTGAACCCTCGTACTCCTCTCCGCGTGGGCATCCACTGTCGCGTCTTCCCCGGTGATGACCCACAAGTATAGGGGATCTATCGTAGTCCTTTCGATAAGTAAGAGTGTCGAACCCAACGAGGAGCAGAAGGAAATGATAAGCGGTTTTCAGCAAGGTATTCTCTGCAAGCACTGAAATTACAGGTAACAGATAGTTTTGTAATAAGGTAATTTGTAACGAGCAACAAGTAACAAAAGTAAATAAAGTGCAGCAAGGTGGCCCAATCATTTTTGTAGCAAAGGAAAAGCCTGGACAAACTCTTATATAGAGAAAAGCGCTCCCGAGGACACATGGGAATTATCGTCAAGCTAGTTTTCATCATGTTCATATGATTCGCGTTCGGTACTTTGATAATTTGATATGTGGGTGGACCGGTGCTTGGGTGTTGTCCTTACTTGGACAAGCATCCCACTTATGATTAAACCCTATTGCAAGCATCCGCAACTACAAAAGAAGTATTAAGGTAAACCTAACCATAGCATGAAACATATGGATCCAAATCAGCCCCTTACGAAGCAACGCATAAACTAGGGTTTAAGCTTCTGTCACTCTAGCAACCCATCATCTACTTATTACTTCCCAATGTCTTCCTCTAGGCCCAAACAATGGTGAAGTGTCATGTAGTTGACATTCACATGACACCACTAGAGGAGAGACAACATACATCTCATCAAAATATCGAACGAATACCAAATTCACATGACTACTAATAGCAAGACTTCTCCCAAGTCCTCAGGAACAAACGTAACTACTCACAAAGCATATTCATGTTCATAATCAGAGGGGTATTAATATGCATAATGGATCTGAACATATGATCTTCCACCAAATAAACCAACTAGCATCAACTACAAGGAGTAATCAACACTACTAGCAACCTACAGGTACCAATCTCAGACTTAGAGACAAGAATTGCATACAAGAGATGAACTAGGATTTGAGAGGAGATGGTGCTGGTGAAGATGTTGATGGAGATTGGCCCCCTCCCGATGAGAGGAGCATTGGTGATGACGATGGCGATGGTTTCCCCCTCCCGGAGGGAAGTGTCCCCGGCAGAACAGCTCTGCCGGAGCCCTAGATTGGTTCCGCCAAGGTTCCGCCTCGTGGCGGCGGAGTATCTTCACGAAAGCTTGGTTATGATTTTTCTTCGGACGAAAGACTTCATATAGCAGAAGATGGGCACCGGAGGGCCACCAGGGGGCCCACGAGGCAGGGGCGTGCCCTGGGGGTAGGGTGCGCCCCCCACCCTTGTGCCCAGGGGTGTGGGTCCCCTCTGGTATTTTCTTCGCGCAGTATTTCTTATTATTTCCAAAATTAACTTCTGTGGAGTTTCAGGACTTTTGGAGTTGTGCAGAATAGGGCTCTAATATTTGCTCCTTTTCCAGCCCAAAATTCCAGCTGTCGGCATTCTCCCTCTTCATGTAAACCTTGTAAAATAAGAGAAAATAGGCATAAGTATTGTGACATAATGTGTAATAACAGCCCATAATGCAATAAATATCGATATAAAAGCATGATGCAAAATGGACGTATCAACTCCCCCAAGCTTAGACCTCGCTTGTCCTCAAGCGGAAGCCGATAGCGATAAATATGTCCACGTGTTTAGAGATAGAGGTGTCGATAAAATAAAATACAGACATGAGGGCATCATGATCATTCTTATAACAGCAACATATATGGATATTGTCATATGATTTCTTATGCTAAAGTAACAATCTATTCACAATGTGAAGTATGAATCAGAAACTTCATTGAGAACTAACAAACTATAATCTCAGTCATTGAGGCAATTGCAATTTATCATAACATCAGAAAGAGTCTATGTAAGAGCTTTTCAGCAAGTCCACATACTCAACTATCATTTAGTCTTTCACAATTGCTAACACTCACGCAATACTTGTGATTACGGAGTTTTAATCGGACACAGAGAAAGATATGGGCTTATTGTTTCGCCTCCCAACCTTTTACCTCAAGGGTAATGTCAACAATAATAGTTCATGCTAACTTATATCCAATTAGATATATATATATATCAGGATCTTTCCAACACAGTGTGCTTGCCAAAGGATAAAATGTAAAAAGGCAAGGTGAAGATCACCATGACTCTTGCATAAGGGTAAGAGGCAAAAGTAAAAGATAGGCCCTTCGCAGAGGGAAGCAGAGGTTGTCATGCGCTTTCATGGTTGGAGGCACAAAATCTTAATGCGAAAGAACATCACTTTATATTGCCACTTGTGATGTGGACCTTTATTATGCAGTCCGTCGCTTTTATTTCTTCCACATCACAAGATCGTATAAAGCTTATTTTCTCCCACACTAATAAGTCGTACATATTTAGAGAACAATTTTTATTGCTTGCATCGATGACAACTTACTTGAAGGATCTTACTCAATCCATAGGTAGATATGGTGGACTCTCATGGCAAAACTGGGTTTAAGGGCATTTGGAAGCACAAGTAGTATCTCTACTTGGTGCAAAGAATTTGGCTAGCATGAGGGAGAAAGGCAAACTCAACATGTTGGATGATCCATGACAATATACTTTATCTCAGATATAAGAAAACATAACCCATTACGTTGTCTTCCTTGTCCAACATCAACTCTTTAGCATGTCATACTTTAATGAGTGCTCATAATCATAAAAGATGTCCAAGATAGTATATTTATATGTGAAACCTCTCTTTCTTTATCACTTACTATTAATTGCAACGATGACCAAAGTTATGTTTGTCAACTCTCAACAACTTTTAATCATCATACTCTTTCTATGTGAAGTCATTACTCTCCATAACATCAATATAATCTCTTTATTTCTTTTTATTCTTTTTTATTCCCTCAAGATCATAGCAAAATAATCAAGCCCTTGACTCAACACTAATCTTTATTATATAGCTCATGGACTCGATTACATAAAGGGATCATAAAGCAAAACTCAAAACTAGGTCATACCAAAAACTTTATTCTACTAGATCAAGACGTTACCAAAAGGATCGAACTAAAAAAAAGGTAAAGATAGAGATGTGATGGTGATACGATACCGGGGCACCTCCCCCAAGCTTGGCAGTTGCCAAGGGGAGTGCCCATACCCATGTGATTATATCTCCTTTGCTGGTGAAGAAGATGGTGGAGTTGTTGATGATGTGGGCTTGTCGTCCATCTTTCAAGGCATAGGCTCACCGTCATAGAAGGATGATCGAGTCTCCGGGATCCTCAAATCTGCAGCCAAACTCATCCTCTTGAATCTATATTCATACTCACAGTTTTGGTTTTGCAGGTCATAGATTTGGGCTTGGAGGTGCTCGATCTTCTCGTGAAGCTTGAAGATGGTCTCCCCAATGTTCTTGGCATCCATCTTGTGGTTGTTCGTGAACTCCGCGATCATCATGTGGTTGGAGTTGAGTCCACGTTCCACCATCCCCTGACACTTGAAAACTTGTTGCTCCATTGCTTCGAGCCTCGTCTCCACTCTTCCGGTCCTCCTTGGTCCCTCAACATCGCGGATGTGCAGCAACCCATCATGCATCTCAATGGTTTGAGGGTGTTGCAACACCTCCGCAAGGTAGGGGTTGATGACCTTCTCGAAGAACTTGTCCTTGGGGGCGCTTGGAGATGTCATGGTGATCTAGATCTGTCAAAATATAGCTCGAGACAAGAAAAGATGATAATTGCGTGATATGGTGGTCAAAACCTTCGAGAGATTATATAATGAATTTTTACCGACCGAATTACGTATCGTGCAAGAAAACGGAGTCCGGAGAGTACACGAGGTGCCCACGAGGCAGGGGGCGCGCCCAGGGGGTAGGGCGCGCCCTCCACCCTCGTGGAGGCCTCGTGTCCTTCCCGGGCTGCTTCTTATTTTCCTATTTTTCTAAATATTCCAAAACGGAGAAAAATTTCCATTAGAACTGTTTTCGATTCAGTTTACTTACCGTACCACATACCTATTCCTTTTCGGAGTCTGAAACGTTCTGGAAAGTGTCCCTTATGTATTCCTCTGGGGTTACGGTTTCAATAACATTCGTTTCAACATTTATAGGATTACCTGAGATATAATGTTTGATTCTTTGACCGGTCACCACCTTCGGATTTGTGCCTTCGAAGTTGTTGATTTTTATGGCATCGGAATGATAGACCTCCTCGATGACGTACGGACCTTCCCATTTAGAGAGAAGTTTCCCTGCAAAAAATCTTAAATGAGAGTTGTATAGCAATACATAATCACCTACATTAAACTCACGCTTTTGTATCCTTTTGTCATGCCATCTTTTAACTTTTTCTTTAAACAATTTGGCATTCTCATAGGCTTGGGTTCTCCATTCCTCAAGTGAGCTAATGTCAAATAACCTCTTCTCACCGGCAAGTTTGAAATCATAATTGAGTTCTGTAATAGCCCAATATGCCTTATGTTCTAATTCGAGAGGTAAGTGACATCTTTTTCCATAAACCATTTTATACGGAGACATACCCATAGGATTTTTATATGCAGTTCTATAGGCCCATAATGCATCATCAAGTTTCTTAGACCAATTCTTTCTAGATCTATTAATAGTCTTTTGGAAAATTAGTTTGAGCTCTCTATTGCTCAATTCTACTTGACCACTAGACTGTGGGTGATAAGGAGATGCAATTCTATGATTAACATCATACTTAGCAAGCATTTTACGGAAAACACCATGAATAAAGTGTGAACCACCATCAGTCATTAAATATCTAGGGACTCCAAACCTCGGAAAAATAACTTTTTTAAGCATCTTAATAGAAGTGTTATGATCAGCACTACTAGTTGGAATAGCTTCTACCCACTTAGTAACGTAATCAACAGCAACTAAAATATGTGTATACCCATTATAGGAAGGAAAAGGTCCCATATAATCAAAGCCCCAAACATCAAATGGTTCAATAACAAGTGAATAATTCATAGGCATTTCTTGACGTCTACTAATATTACCAATTCTTTGACATTCATCACAAGATAAGACAAACTTACGAGCATCCTTGAAGAGAGTAGGCCAATAAAAACCGGATTGCAATACCTTATGTGCAGTTCTATCTCCAGCGTGGTGTCCTCCATAGGCCTCAGAGTGACACTTGCGTAGGATCTGTTCCTGTTCATGCTCAGGTACACAACGCCTAATAACACCATCTACTCCTTCTTTATAAAGATGTGGGTCATCCCAGAAGTAATGTCTTAAATCATAGAAAAACTTTTTCTTTTGCTGGTATGTGAAACTAGGTGGTATAAAATTAGCGACAATGTAATTATGATAATCAGCATACCATGGAGCAGTACGAGAAGCATTTATGACATTCAGTTGTTCATCAGGAAAGCTATCATCAATAGGTAGTGGGTCATCAAGAACATGCTCTAACCTAGACAAGTTTTCTGCAACGGGGTTCTCAGCTCCCTTTCTATCAATAATATGCAAATCAAATTCTTGTAGCAAGAGAACCCATCTAATAAGTCTAGGTTTAGCATCTTTCTTTTCCATAAGATATTTAATAGCAGCGTGATCAGTGTGAATAGTTACTTTAGAGTCAACAATATAAGGTCTGAACTTATCACACGCAAATACAACTGCTAAGAATTCTTTTTTAGTAGTAGCATAATTTCTCTGAGCACTGTCTAGAGTTTTACTAGCATATTGAATAAAATTTAATTTCTTATCAACTCTTTGCCCTAGAACAGCACCTACAGCATAATCGCTAGCATCACACATAATTTCAAAAGGTAAATTCCAATCAGGTGGCTGAACAATAGGTGCAGATATTAATGCTTTCTTAAGTATTTCAAATGCTTCTACACAATCATCATCAAAGACAAATGGTATATCTTTTTGTAATAGATTAGTCAGAGGCCGAGAAATTTTTGAGAAGTCCTTAATGAACCTCCTATAAAAACCGGCATGACCAAGAAAACTTCTTATACCTTTGATGTCCTTGGTACATGGCATCTTTTCAATAGCATCAACTTTAGCTTTATCAACTTCAATACCTCTTTCAGAGATTTTATGCCCCAAGACAATACCTTCATTAACCATAAAGTGGCACTTTTCCCAATTCAAGACAAGATTAGTTTCTTCACATCTCTGCAAAACTCGATCAAGGTTGCTCAAGCAATCATCAAAAGAGGATCCATAAACGGAGAAATCGTCCATGAAAACCTCACAAATCTTTTCACAAAAGTCAGAGAATATAGCCATCATGCATATTTGAAAGGTAGCAGGTGCATTACATAAACCAAAAGGCATACGTCTATAAGCAAAAGTACCGAAAGGGCAAGTAAAAGTGGTCTTAGCTTGATCATCAGCTGACATAGGTATTTGAGAGAAACCAGAATAACCATCTAGAAAGCAAAAATGTGTGTGTTTGGATAATCTTTCTAGAATTTGATCAATGAATGGCAAGGGGTAATCATCTTTTTTAGTAGCTTTATTTAATTTGCGGAAATCAATTACCATCCTATAACATGTAATAATTCTTTGTGGAATCAATTCATCTTTATCATTAGGAACGACAGTAATACCTCCCTTCTTAGGAACACAATGGACAGGACTTACCCACTGACTATCAGCAACGGGATAAATTATACCTGACTCAAGGAGCTTTAGTATTTCCTTTCTTACCACTTCCTTCATCTTAGGATTTAACCGTTGTTGGTGATCAATAACTGGTTTGGCATCTTTCTCCAAATTTATTTTGTCTTGACATAGAGTGGGACTAATGCCCTTGAGATCATCAAGAGTATATCCAATAGCAGCATGGTGCTTCTTCAGAGTTTTGAATATTTTTTCTTCCTCCTTCTCTGAAAGGTTAGCACTAATAATAACAGGATATATCTTCTTTTCATCAAGATAAGCATATTTTAGAGTATCAGGTAAAGGTTTAAGCTCAAACACGGGATCACCCTTGGGTGGAGGAGGATCCCCTAGGATTTCAATAGGCAAGTTGTGTTTCAGAATAGGTCCCTGTTTAAATAATACTTCATCTATTTCCCTTCTTTCATTCATAAACATATCATTTTCATGGTCTAGCAAATATTGTTCTAAAGGATCACTAGGAGGCACAGCAATAGAATCAAGACCAATAATTTCATCTTTATTAGGCAATTCCTCATCCCGAGGTTGTCTACGAAATTAGAAAAATTAAACTCATGAGACATATCATCCAAACTAATAGTAACAACATCCTTTTCGCAGTCTATCTTAGCATTAACAATATTCAAGAAGGGTCTACCAAATATAATGGGACAAAAACTATCTTGTGGGGAACCAAGAACAAGAAAATCAGCAGGATATTTAGCTTTCCCACACAAGACTTCAACATCTCTAACAATCCCAATCGGTGAAATGGTATCTCTATTGGCAAGCTTAACGGTGACATCAATTTCTTCTAACTTAGCGGGTGCAATATCATGCATAATTTCTTTGTATAAGTCAGTAGGTATTGCACTAGCACTAGCACCCATATCACACAAGCCATGATAGCAATGATCTCCTATTTTAACAGAAATAACATGCATGCCTACCACAGGTCTATGTTTATCTTTAGCACCAGGTTTGGCAATTCTAGCAGTCTCATCAAAAAAGTAAATGACATGCCCATCAATATTATCAGCCAAGAGATCCTTAACCATAGCAATATTAGGTTCAACTTTAAATTTCTCAGGAGGTGTATAGGTTCTAGTATTACTCTTACGAACCACGGTTGAAGCTTTAGCATGATCCTTTATCCTAACAGGGAAAGGTGGTTTCTCAACATAAGCAGTAGGAACAATAGGATCATTATAAGTGATAGCCTTTTCTTCAACTTTAATAGGTTCAACTACTTTTACTTCTATGGGAGGATGATATTTAAACCACTTCTCCTTAGGGAGATCAATATGAGTAGCAAAGGATTCACAAAAGGAAGCTACTATCTCAGAGTCAAGTCCATATTTAGTGCTAAATTTACGGAAAACATCGGTATCCATAAAAGATTTAACACAATCAAACTTAGGTGTTATACCGGACTCCTTACCCTCGTCGAGATCCCAATCTTCAGAGTTGCGTTTAATTCTTTCCAATAAATCCCATTTGAATTCAATAGTCTTCATCATGAAAGAACCAGTACAAGAAGTATCGAGCATGGTGCGATTATTGTCAGAAAGTCGAGCATAAAAGTTTTGAATAATCATTTCTCTCGAGAGCTCATGATTGGGGCATGAATATAACATTGACTTAAGCCTCCCCCAAGCTTGAGCGATGCTTTCTCCTTCGCGAGGCCAAAAATTATATATATAATTACGATCACGATGAACAAGATGCATAGGATAAAACTTCTGATGAAATTCCAATTTCAATCGTTTGTAGTTCCATGATACCATATCATCACATAGCCTATACCATGTCAATGCATCTTCCTTCAAATATAAAGGGAAGACCTTCTTCTTGATAACATCATCGGGCATACCTGCAAGTTTAAACAATCCACAAACTTCATCCACATAGATTAGGTGTAAATCGGGATGCAATGTTCCATCTCCTGCAAAAGGATTAGCTAGCAGTTTTATATCATACCCGAAGGAATTTCAAAGTAGACATTTTCAGTAGGTTCAGTAGGTTGAGGAGCAACTATTTGCTCTACTGGTTGGGGAGAAGATACCCCGAACAAGCCCCTCAGAGGATTACTTTCCATAGTAACAAGTGACAGTAAATTTCAGCACACTATATAAACTTTTCCTCACCAAATTCCACCTACCAAAGGCGCTTCACTCCCCGGCAACGGCGCCAGAAAAGAGTCTTGATGACCCACAAGTATAGGGGATCTATCATAGTCCTTTCAATAAGTAAGAGTATCGAACCCAACGAGGAGCAGAAGGAAATGATAAGCGGTTTTCAGCAAGGTATTCTCTACAAGCTCTGAAATTATAGGTAACAGATAGTTCTGTGATAAGGTAATTTGTAACGAGCAACAAGTAACAAAAGTAAATAAATTGCAGCAAGGTGGCCCAATCCTTTTTGTAGCAAAGGACAAGCCTGGACAAACTCTTATGTAGAGAAAAGCGCTCCCGAGGACACATGGGAATTATCATCAAGCTAGTTTTCATCACGTTCATATGATTCGCGTTCGCTACTTTGATAATTTGATATGTTGGTGGACCGGTGCTTGGGTGCTGTCCTTACTTGGACAAGCATCCCACTTATGATTAGCCCCTATTGCAAGCATCCGCAAATACAAAAGAAGTATTAAGGTAAACCTAACCATAGCATGAAACATATGGATCCAAATCAGCCCCTTACGAAGCAACGCATAAACTAGGGTTTAAGCTTCTGTCACTCTAGCAACCCATCATCTACTTATTACTTCCCAATGCCTTCCTCTAGGCCCAAACAATGGTGAAGTGTCATGTAGTCGACGTTCACATGACACCACTAGAGGAGAGACAACATACATCTCATCAAAATATCGAACGAATACCAAATTCACATGACTACTAATAGCAAGACTTCTCCCATGTCCTCAGGAACAAACGTAACTACTCACAAAGCATATTCATGTTCATAATCAGAGGGGTATTAATATGCATAATGGATCTGAACATATGATCTTCCACCAAATAAACCAACTAGCATCAACTACAAGGAGTAATCAACACTACTAGCCACCTACAGGTACCAATCTCAGACTTAGAGACAAGAATTGCATACAAGAGATGAACTAGGGTTTGAGAGGAGATGGTGCTGGTGAAGATGTTGATGGAGATTGGCCCCCTCCTGATGAGAGGAGTGTTGGTCATGACGATGGCGATGATTTCTGCCTCCCGAAGGGCAGTGTCCCCGGCAGAACAGCTCTGCCGGAGCCCTAGATTGGTTCCGCCAAGGTTCCGCCTCGTGGCAGCGGAGTTTCTTCCCGGAAGCTTGCTATGATTTTTCTTCGGACGAAAGACTTCATATAGCAGAAGATGGGCACCGGAGGGCCAACAGGGGGCCCACGAGGCAGGGGGCGCGCCCCCACCCTCGTGCCCAGGGTGTGGGTCCCCTCTGGTATTTTCTTCGCTCAGTATTTTTTATTATTTCCAAAAATAACTTCCGTGGAGTTTCAAGACTTTTGGAGTTGTGCAGAATAGGTCTCTAATATTTGCTCCTTTTCCAGCCCATAATTCCAGCTGCTGGCATTCTCCCTCTTCATGTAAACCTTGTAAAATAAGAGAAAATAGGCATAAGTATTGTGACATAATGTGTAATAACAGCCCATAATGCAATAAATATCGGTATAAAAGCATGATGCAAAATGGATGTATCACCCGGCTCCGCGTCGTCCCCTTCCTAGGCCTCGCCATCGTCCACTGCCTTGGTGCTTTCGGTGCGGCGTGGTCAATGTGGTCAACAAACGACTTCCATCGGAAGAGTACTGTACGTGGAGAGGCTGACAGCTGGGTCCACGACCGCAGCAAGGAAGTGCCTCCTTATTACGCGGAAAATAATGATTCCTCCACGTGACAGCAGGGACCCACCGGACGGGCCACAGTATTTCGTGAAAAAACGTTTCCCCCTGATTGCTTGGAACCACCAGCTACATCTTCGCACGCAAGGAAGTGCGTCCATATTACGGGCAAAAAAATGATTCGCCGCCTGACTGCTGGGACCCACCAGCTACATCTTCGCACGCAAGGAAGTGCCTGACAGTCAGGACCCACCTGGTCGAAGCGTACGTAGCATTGTCATTCTAGTCGCGAACATGTACGTACATACTAGTCGATGTAGAGGCGCGCACGTGTCATAGTAGAGGCGCGCACGTAGCATATACACGTACGTACAGCGGCCAGGGTGCAAGAAAGAAAATACGGCCACGTACGTACATACGGGCGGGGTCTTGAACGCCTACTCGCGCATACGTACGGCCAGGGCTCATGTACATGGCTGGGTCGAAACGAAGAAACTGCGTCGTCGTCGTGTTCATGGGGAGCCAACCGGCTGGGTCGAAACGGAATGCGTCGTCATGTTCATCGGGAGCCAACCGGCTTGGACGGAACAACTGATTGAAATGAGGCCTGGCGTACCGCAGAATGGAGGAAACGGCCTTGTGTTCGACGGGCCACGGTCGAAACGGGATCCTGTTCATCGGGAGGGGTCTGGCGTACCGCAAAATGGAGGAAACGGACTTCTCTTGGACCTTCTACGGTCGAAACGGGGTCCTGTTGATCGGGAGGGGTGTGGCGTACCGCAAAACAGAGGAAACGGACTTGTGTTGGAGCGCTACGGTCGAAACGGGGGTCCTGTTCATTGGGAGGGGTGTGGCGTACCGCAGAACGGGACTCCACCTCCTCCAGCCTCCACGGGCTATTGTTCATCCATCGTCGACCTCCTCCAGCCTCCACCTGCGACTGTTCATCCACGGGCTCCTGTTTATCCAGCCTCCACCGGCTACTATTCAACCAACCCTCTCCATGGGGTCCTGTTCAACTACCCCTCCACGGGCTACTGTTCATCCTGCCCTCCACCGGCTACTGTTCAACCAGCCCTCCACGGGGTCGTCCTATTCATCCAGCCCTCCACGGGGTCCTATTCATCCACCCCCCCCCAGCCGGCTCGATTGATCGGGCTCCTGTTCATCCAGCGGCAATAGCCTCTACTACCACGGGGTCCTGTTCATCCACCCCCCACCGGGAACTGTTCATCCAACCCCCCCCCCCAACAACGCTCATTGTTCATCAAGAGGCAGCAGGTTCGATCGGCTTCAGTTAGCAGCAGTAGCGAAGGAATCGCTCGATCGGGTTCAGTTAACAGCCATCGATCGATCGCTCGGGTTCAGTAACACGTAGCCTGCAGTGCAATCGCTCGGGTTCAGTTAGAGCCCAACGCCTCGCTCGGGTTCAGTTAGAGCGCAATGCCTCGCACACGCGCGTATGTGTACGAGAGAAACGCGCATCGCTCGGCCCCACACCACCCACCGTAACCGGGAACTCCCTGATATTTTCCTCGCCCTCGCTTCTACCACGGTTTTTTCCGTCATGGACGGCCCAAAGAATGTCATGCAGCTGCGTCTCTGGCCCGCCCAGGACGAAAAGCCCATTTTCTATCATGATTTTTTGTCATAGAAGTAGGAGCCCACCACATCTATGATGATACCAGCTTTTGTCACAATTATTGTCATAGAAGTGTCATAAGCATGACAGAAAAAAATTTGTTCGGCTCAAAATGTCACGGATGTGTCTTTTTTTGTAGTGTTGTATGTGCCATCTCTAATTTTCAAAATAAATTTCCCTTTTGTGTGTTCATACCGCTCATGACCCGGTGAGGGGTGGCTAATATTTTCCATGCTAGATGTGTTATTCTCACGATGAGTGTTTATTCACTGGTCATTGCACGAGAGTAAGGCAAAGGTATTAGGGATGCCTAGTCCCAAAATGAAAAATGAATTTACTTTATGTTGTCAAATAATAAATTCCTTGGAAAGTGTTGGTATGGAGGGCACCCGTGGATACGGTTAGCCATGGAAAGTGAAAGTATGGTGGAAAAAGGAATAAACTTTATTTTCTGTTTGGGAACCGCCTATGATATATCTAGCATGGAAAGTGTTGGGAACTCTAAGTGGTTTTCGTTGGTGGGGAAAGCATACCTCCCAAAATGTTTTTCTCTCTAAGCTTTGAGCTTTGAGCTCTGGCACCCCTACAGATCCCTATTTCCCTCCAAGAAGGGCCTTTCTTGTACTTTATGCAATTTTTAATTTTAATTTGAGTCTCCATCTTCTCTTATAAAGCACCAACTAGGGGGCACTATGACCATACTTGAGCATTGGGTGTAGCTAATATGCGAGTGTGTTTCATGAATGGATCAATGATTGAGCATGATGGGGTAGGGATAACTTATTTTAGCGTTGATATTTTCAAAGACATGGTTGCTTGTTGATATGCTTGAGTATTTAAGTTATCATGTCAAAACTAGACTATTGCTTTGAACCATATAAAAGTCCAAATGTCCATGCTATAAAGAAAAAGAATATGAGATGACATGTTAGGCAGCATTCCACATCAAAAATTCTGTTTTTATCATTTACCTACTCGAGGACGAGCAGGAATTAAGCTTGCGGATGCAGATACGTCTCCAACGTATCTATAATTTTTTACTGTTATATAATCATCCTTGGATGTTTTACAATCATTTTATAGTCATTTTTATATCATTTTTTGGTACTAACCTATTGACATAGTGCCAAGTGCCAGTTGCTGTTTTCTGCATGTTCTTTACATCGTAGGAAATCAATACCAAACGGAGTCCAAACGCAGCGAAACTTTTTGTGGATTTTTTTGGACCAGAAGACATCTAGTGGGCCGGAGAAGCACCTGGGAGGGTGCTCCGAGGAGAGCACAACCCACCAGGGCGCGCCTGGAGGCCCAGACACGCCAAGGTGGGTTGTGCCCACCTCGGGTGCCCCCTGAACCGCCTCTTTGCTCTATAAATATCCCAATATTCCAGAAACCCTAGAGGAGTCGACGAAAATCAATTCCAGCCGCCGCAAGTTCCAGAACCACCAGATCCAATCTAGACACCATCATGGAGGGGTTCACCATGTCCATTGGTGACTCTTCGATGATGCGTGAGTAGTTCTTTGTAGACCTACGAGTCCGTAGCTAGTAGCTAGATGGCTTCCTCTCTCTCGTTTGATTCTCAATACAATGGTCTCTTGGAGATCCATACGATGTAACTCTTTTTTGTGGTGTGTTAGTTGGGATCCGATGAACTTTGAGTTTGTGATCAGATCTATCTTTTTATCCATGAAAGTTATTTGAGTCTTCTTTGATCTCTTATATGAATGATTGCTTATAGCCTCGTATTTCTTCTCCGATATTTGGGTTTTGTTTGGCCAACTTGATCAATTTATCTTGCAATGGGAAGAGGTGCTTTGTAATGGGTTCGATCTTACAATGCTTGATCCCAGTGACAGAAAGGGAACCGACACGTATGTATCGTTGCTATTAAGGATAACAAGATGGGGTCTATTTCTACATAAATAGATCTTGTCTACATCATGTCATCGTTCTTATTGCATTACTCCGTTTCTCCATGAAATTAATACACTAGGTGCATGCTGGATAGCGGTCGATGTGTGGAGTAATAGTAGTAGATGCAGGCAGGAGTCGGTCTACTAATCTTGGACGTGATATGCCTATATAATGATCATTACCTGGATATCGTCATGATTATTTGAAGTTCTATCAATTGCCCAACAGTAATTCATTTACCCACCGTTTGCTATTTTTCTCGAGAGAAGCCACTAGGGAAAACTATGGCACCGGGTCTCTTCTTTATTATATTTGCCTTTGCGATCTATTGTATTTGATTTTATTTGCAGATCTATTAAACCAAAAATACAAAAATACCTTGCTGCACCTTATTTTATTTGGCGTTCGATCTATCAATTTATTACAACTTTCTACCGTCCACGTGCCAATTTCTGGCGCCGTTACCCGAAAGGGATTGGCAACCCCTTTAACACGTCGGGTTGCGAGTATTTGTTATTCGCGTGCAGGTGTTGCTTACATAGTGTTGTTTGGTTCTCCTAGTGGTTCGATAACCTTCGTCTCATCACTGAGGGAAATACCTACCGTTGTTGTGCTGCATCATCCCTTCCTCTTTGGGGAAATACTGACGTAGTTCTAGCAGACATCAACTACGATGGCGACGCAAACTGCGAGACGAGGAAAAACCCTAGGTGTTTTTCGGTGTGTCTTTGGTCGCGCCTGGTAGGAATATATATATATATATATATATATATATATATATATATATATATATATATATATATATATAGGACCAGAGGCGGTATCTTGTTGCAATCACCATCTTAAACCGACTTGGTTTCTAAGTCGTATACTTATCGAACAAGAAACAATTAACTTGACTTACATGACACACAAAAATGGCAAAAAGAAGATGTGCCCCTGCAAGGAAACAGATCGGATTTTGGTGTACCATTCATGCGCATGTCCCACGCGCGCCGCCCCAGCCCTGCTTGTGCCCGGCTAGACAAGCGAGTGTGCGCGTGTGGTCTTCTATCTCTCTCCTCAACACATCACTTAATGTGATGGAGAGAACCCACTATATAAAAAGGTCTCACACCTCCTCAAATTTTGGGGTGGTACTAAACTTTAGGGCCACCACTTGCTATTTTATTCATGGGCCTTGATGCGGCTTGAAGCTACGTCGGTATTTCCCCAAAGAGGAAGGGATGATGCAGCACAGCGGCGGTAGGTATTTCCCTCAGTGATGAGACCAATGTTATCGAACCAGTAAGAGAACCAAGTAACACCACATAAACAGCACCTACACACAAATAACAAATACTCACAACCCGACGTGTAAAAGGGGTTGTCAATCCCTTTCGGGCAACGGCGCCAGAAATTGGCAAACGGACGTGAGAGAGTAGTAAATATTGATAGATCGTACGCCAAATAAAATAAAGTGCAGCAAGGTATTTTTGTATTTTTGGTTTAATAGATCTGAAAATAAAAGGCAAATAAAATAGATCGCAAAGGCAAATATATTAAAGAAGAGACCCGGGGGCCGTAGGTTTCACTAGTGGCTTCTCTCGAGAAAAACAGCAAACGGTGGGTGAACAAATTACTCTTGGGCAATTGATAGAACTTCAAATAATCATGACGATATCCAGGCAATGGTCATTATATAGGCATCACGTCCAAGATTAGTAGACCGACTCCTGCCAGTATCTACTACTATTACTCCACACATCGACCGCTATCCAGCATGCATCTAGTGTATTAAGTTCATGGAGAAACGAAGTAATGCAATAAGAACGATGACATGATGTAGACAAGATTTATTTATGTAGAGATATACCCCATCGTTTTATCCTTAGTAGCAACGATACAGACGTGTCGGTTCCCCTTCTGTCACTGGGATCAAGCACTGTAAGATCGAACCCACTACAAAGCACCTCTTCCCATTGCAAGATAAATAGATCAAGTTGGCCAAACAAAACCCAAATATCGGAGAAGAAATACGAGGCTATAAGCAATCATGCATATAAGAGATCAAAGAAGACTCAAATAACTTTCATGGATAAAAAGATAGATCTGATCATAAACCCAAAGTTCATCGGATCCCAACAAACACACTGCAAAAGGAGATACATCATATGGATCTCCAAGAGACCATTGTATTGAGAATCAAACGAGAGAGAGGAAGCCATCTAGATACTAACTACGGACCCGTAGGTCTACAAAGATCTACTCACGCATCATCGGAGAGGCACCAATGGAACTGGTGAATGAGGGAGTCCTGGATTAAGGGGTCCTCGGGTGTCCGGGCTATGTGTTACGGGCTGGACTGATGGGCCTTGAAGATACAAGATAGAAGACCTTCCCGCGTGTCCGGATAGGACTCTCCTTTGCGTGGATGGCAAGATTGGCGTTCGGATGTATAGTTTCCTTCTTCTGTAAACCGACTCTGTACAACCCTAGGTCCCTTCGGTGTCTATATAAACCAGGGGGTTTAGTCCGTAGAGGCTATCCGAATTCATATGGGCTAGACATCTAGGGTTTAGCCATTACAATCTCGATGTAGATCCACTCTTTTAACCCCTATACTCATCAAAGTCAATCAAGCAGGAAGTAGGGTTTTACCTCTATTAAGAGGGCCCGAACCTGGGCAAACATCGTGTCCCCATTGTCTCCTGTTACCTTCGATCCTCAGACGCACAGTTCGGGACCCCCTACCCGAGATCAGCCAGTTTTGACGCTGACATTGGTGCTTTCATTGAGAGTTCCACTGTGTCATTGGCAGAAGGTTCGATGGCTCGTTCGATCATCAATAACGATGTTGTTTCCGGGGAAACCTTCCTCCCCGGTCAACTTTTTGTGTTCGGCGGTTTCGCTCTGCATGGCAATTTGATTGGTCACCTTGAACAGATCAACAACTATGTCCCTGGTCATCAGATCAGATTCGGGAGCCTAAATTACGTCGCCGACATCCGAGGAGACTTGATCTTTGAAGGGTTCACGGCCTCGACCACTGTTCCTCATCTCCAAGAAGGAAACCCATCGGATCCATCATCAGGCACCGCTCAAAAACCAACTATCATCCCTGCCCTGGCCTTAGATCCAGAGCAGACCACCTCATCCGAAGATGGGTCTCTGAAACCCCCGGACTCTCTCCTACTACGGAGCTCTTCTCCAGAGATCCGGGGGCAACTATGTCTTCGGCGAGCCTGGAATCAAGCAGGACTCTCGCTGTCATCGGAGAGCCGAACTCGCCTCTGGATGCCAACTCCGAACTCTCAAGGTTTGCGTCTAGTGAGCATAGCCTGGTAGAATCTGCCATGCCTAGCCCCGCAGGTCCTCGGTTCCTCGTCCGACCCTCGCTCTTAAGTGAGGCCTTGGACTTAATGCGATCCCTCGCCATTACAGAAGTATCACTTCCGAACTACGCCTAGCCCGAACTAGGGGCTGAGCATAGGAAATTTTGCGTCCCACCCACCACCCACTTGGTAGCCACTGTCGAAGACTTAACCAACACACTCGAATACTCCTCCGAAGACATCGACGACATGGACGACGATGCCGGAGACAAACCAGGGCAAGACCCGCCCTTTACCGGGCGTTGGACGGCCACCTCCACATATGATGTGTATATGGTGGATACACCTAAATAGGATGACGACGACGGCAGGAAAGATCCAAGCGAAGATAAGCCCGTCGAGGCACCACCAAAACATCGACGTCAGCGGCGCCGCTCAAAATCGCGTCACGAAAAGGAAAGCAATACCGGCACCAGAGACAATAACACTCCGGATGATGCCGAAGATCCCGATGACCCGGTCGAGCCTGCGTCCGAGCAGGATGAATGGGAGGAGGGACAAGTTAACCCCGACGAGCCGGTCGGGAATGAGGATTCAAAGGATAGTAACTATCTACCGATCTCCGAGGAGGATGTCAGCCTTCGCAACGACGATTTCATCGTGCCGGAAGAACCCCTTGAGCAAGAACACTTCAAGCGACAGCTAATCGCAACTGCAAGGAGCCTAAAAAATAAATAGCAAAAGCTTCAGGCCGAACAGGATACGCTCAATGACAGATGGACCCAGGTCCTAGCCACCGAGGAATATGGCCTCAAGCGCCCAACAAAGAGTTATCCGAAGCGTCGGTTACTGCCACAATTCAACGACGAGGCCCTTGAGCCAATACCGTTAAGATATGACCGCGCTGATGAACCAGACGGACCGCCATGTGGGCGAGACAAAGCGACTGCTTATGCCGAATGCCAACCAGCACCACC
Source organism: Triticum aestivum (assembly GCF_018294505.1). NCBI lineage: Eukaryota > Viridiplantae > Streptophyta > Magnoliopsida > Poales > Poaceae > Triticum > Triticum aestivum. The sequence goes on from NC_057808.1 coordinate 126,879,222, forward strand.
TCGCCGCAGAGGCAAAGAGGTGGCGGATGCTGGATACACCTACGACTTACGCCAGGACCTGGACAATAGAGCTGGTCATGCTAGATCAATATATGGATCAAGGGGGCATGCCCCAACACGAGATGACGGTCATCAAGCTTGGCATGATAGGCATAACCTCACCCGGGCTGAAAACCGAACACGGATGTCATCCGAACTCCGTCGTGACGTTGCCCGATACAGAGGCGCTGCACACCCCTTATGCTTTACCGATGAAGTAATGCAGCACCAGTTTCCAGAAGGGTTTAAACCCATAAACATTGAATCATACGATGGAACGACAGATCCCGCGGTATGGATTGAGTATTTTCTTCTCCATATTCACATGGCTCGCGGTGACGATCTCCACGCAATCAAATACCTCACCTTAAAGCTGAAAGGACCGGCACGACACTGGTTAAACAGCCTCCCAGAGAACTCCATTGGTAGCTGGGAAGATCTGGAGGATGCCTTTAGAGACAACTTCCAAGGTACCTATGTCCGGCCTCCGGATGCCGATGACCTTAGTCATATAGTCCAGCAACTCGGAGAGCCAGCCCGCAAACTCTGGACTAGGTTCTTAATTAAAAAGAACCAAATCGTCTGCTGTCCGGACGCCCAAGCCCTCACGGCCTTTAAACATAGCGTCCGCGACGAATGGCTCGCCCGGCACCTTGGTCAAGAAAAGCCGAAGTCTATGGCAGCTCTTACCGCACTCATGACCCGCTTCTGCGCGGGAGAAGATAGCTGTTTGGCCCGTAGAAGCAACAGTACCTGCGACCCTGGCACCTCCGAAGCCAGGGATGGCAATGGCAGGCCACGACGCAACAAACATAAGCGCCGAAACAACAATGAAGAAATTGAAGACACAGCGGTCAACGCTTGATTTAGTGGCTCTAAATCCTATCAGCGGAAGAAGCCATTCAAAGGAAATAAAGATGGTCCATCCAACTTGGACAAAATACTCGATCGGCCTTGCCAAATTCATGGCACCCCTGACAAGCCTGCCAATCATTCCAACAGAAACTGTTGGGTCTTTAAACAGGCCGGTAAGTTAAATACCGAACATAAGGGGAAAGGGCCGCCAAGCAAGGACAATGAGGAGCCCCGCCCATCGAACATAGGGGGACAAAAGAAATTTCCCCCTAAGGTGAAAATAGTGAATATGATATATGTCACGCATATCCCCAAAATGGAGCGCAAACGCGCGCTAAGGGATGTCTACGTCGTAGAGCCTGTCGCCCCTAAATTCAACCCATGCTCGGCTTGTCCGATCACCTTCGATCGCAGGGACCACCCGACCAGTATCCCTCACGGAGGTTCGGCAGCCCTAGTCCTCGATCCAATCATCGACGGATACCATCTCACCCGGGTCCTTATGGACGGCGGCAACAATCTTAACCTGATCTATCAAGACACTATCCGTAAAATGGGTATTGACCCATGAAGAATCAAGCCTAGTAACACCACCTTTAAAGGAGTGATACCCGGCGTCGAGGCCCGCTGCACGGGTTCATTAACATTGGAAGTAGTCTTTAGTTTGCCGGATAACTTCCAAAGCAAAGACTTGATCTTCGACATCGTCCCCTTCCGCAGTGGTTATCACACACTGCTCGGACGAACCGCCTTCGCCCGCTTCAATGCAGTCCTGCATTATGCTTACTTAAAGCTCAAAATGCCTTGACCTCACGGCATTATCACAGTCAATGGAAACATGGAGCGCTCCCTCTGTACCGAGGAGCATACCGCGGCCCTTGAGGCTGAAGTGCAGAGCAGACTCATTAGGCAGAACACCTCATCGGCCATCAATCCCCCAGACACTGTTAAGTGAGTCCGGCCTACTCTGCATAATGACAACTCGGTGAATTCAGAGCTAGACTAGCAGTCTCGCCTCCGTCGATTGCCCCACACAACCGCGGTTTATGTACCGCGTGTGCATAATTACGCACTCAAAATACCCTGGGCAAAAACAGAGGCACACTGCGGACAAGGTCTATAGTGCGGCTTGACCCTATTTGACCTCAACCGTTTTTCTATTTAATCTTTTTTTTTCATATTACAGGTCCTTTAAAACCTAATCACTTTACGGTTGCACAAGGGCCCTTTCCCAGGGCCCTTTCATATATACGATCGTCGTTTGCTCCTCTCAAAGGACCTTGCACCAAGGCAAAAGCAGCGCAGACGTGCGGCAGGCTGTCCAAGGGATCTTCAAGACTACCTTTTATTTTTTAGACCTGTATACAGCTTCCCCTTGTTTACAAATTCTCGACATGTAAAATAGCCTTGATGATTATGGCATTATCTTTAAGAGCACGTTTTGACGTATCAATCAGATTATAATGGAAATAGTTTTACCAACTTCTGTTCGGTATTGTTTTATTCCACAAATCTGTATTCCTTCATTGCGTCGGATTACCATATATACTTTGGTACGGCTTCAATGCCAGGGGCTCTATTCGTCCACACATATTTTCAAACAAGTCCGAACACTTTTTAGTATAAACTTCGACGTCCCAAATACTGCATTATATGCATCAGCTCCGAATCATGTCTTTGGTCAATAGTTGGGTTGCCCGACTCCTGTGGTTACTACCTTACGTTCCACTTGTTCGGCTAGGTTAGTAAAGGGAGAACTACTACGATTGTGTTTCTGGTTCGTCCGGTCAAGCACCCCAGTAGAGAAAGCCGAAAACTGACTGTCATGATACGGCGAGAGCTGATCAACAATTTGGCGACTTACTATCAATCTCTTGTGATTTCTTCCGTATTATATGAAGGACTGGCCTTCATCCAGTCATGCGCCTAAGGCATCTCAGTTCGGATAGCCGCATACGCACCAGGGGCTAGGACTTAGTCCCACCGTCAAACTCCTATGGCTAAGTGAAAGTGTTAAAGCCACATAGTCTGATTGCTTGGTTCGCTACGCAGACACCTCCTTTACGTACCAAGACGTTGGGTTAAGTGTGATCATGCGTTATTCTGAACACCCCCCTAGCATCTACGTGGCGGCTGAAGCTGATGACTCGCAAACTTTCATAATAACAAAATACGGCCGCATAGGAGGTAAGTAATTCCAGATAAAATCATACATATATTGCAGGCCCTGGTTCATAACACAAAGTCTGGATAAATATATTACACTTACTCAAAGATGATACCCTTTGAGCATTGGCCCTCTACTATCCGGGCACCCTCCAGGACGTCATCGAAATACCGCTCCATCTTGCGGTGGTCCTTGCCTTCGGGTGGGCCCTCGGTCGCCACGACGGTGGACTTCATCTTCGCCCAGTGCATCTTGACATGGGCAAAGGCCATCCGCGCACCGTCTATGCACGTCGAGCGCTTCACGACTTCAACCCGGGGCAGCGCGTCGATGAGTCGCTTCACCAAGCCAAAGTAGCTACTAGGAATGGGTTCGGTTGGCCACAGCCGGACTATGACGTTCGTCATGGCCAAGCCGGACATCCTGTGCAGCTCCGCAAGTTGCTTCATCTGGTTATTCAAAAGCACCGGGTGTTCCGGTGCCAGGAACTGCGACCATAAGAGCTTCTCCCTTGAGCTCCCCTCCTCGGCTCTGAAGAATTGCGCAGTGTCGGTGGTACTCCTTGGCAGATCCTCAAAGGCGTCTGGAGAACTCCATAGGCGAGTGAGCAAGGCATATCTCTGACACCCAAATATAATCTGTAAGAGAAAGGGCTTACCAGCCGCTATCTGTTCGGCCTGCCGAATCTCCTCCCGAGCACCCCGGGCCTCGATCCGTGCTTCTTTGGCCTCTTGAAGGGCCTTGGTGAGATCCGCCGCTTGGGCCGTATTCTTCTCCTCCAAGGCTTCGCACTTGCCGGAGGCGCCCTTGAGCTCTTGCTCCACCTCGGCCACCCTCTCCTCGTACTGGCGGTGGGTGACCTACTCGACCTTTAAATCTGCAGCCGCTTTATCAGTGCCCGCTTTGCTCGCCCTCGCCTGCTCCTTGGCTTGCGCAAGGGCGCTCTTGAGGGTCTCGACCTCTGCCGCGCTACCTGCAATCATATTCATCGCAATGCATGAGCTTAGCTCTGAATTTATATATCATTTCAGGCATACAAGAGCTCTTTTAAAAACATACCTTGCACCTCATCGAACCGCTTGTTAATGCGGTCGATATCATCATCAGCCAGCTTCAGCTTCCGCTTGAGTTCGGAAACTTCAGCTGCCTGGGCGGTTGCCGCTAACAGGGAAGCCTGTTATAAATAGAAAAGTCCGTCACTTATTTCGAATACTATGTGATCCTCTGTTCAGCTTTTTTCAAAACTGAACACAGTCTCAGGGGCTATTATCTATATACAGGCATATTTTTCTTCATATGAAAAGCGTCTAATAATATTACATCGCATACCTCAAAGCCTGTTAGCAGGCTAGTGAAGGCTTCGTTTAGCCCGCTCTTGGCGGACTGAACCTTCCCAACCACCACACCCATCAGGGTGCGGTGCTCCTCCACGATGGAAGCACGTCGCAGTGCCTCCACCAGAGCGTTCGGTGCCTCCGGATTACTGGAGGTCGCCGCCGGAGTTGGTGCTCCCCCCTCCTTCGAAGGGGGTTGCTCGCTCGATTCTGGAGCCATATGGGTCTCTGAAATAGTGTTCGGCTGGGGGCCGGACTGGTCAAGGCCCCCACCGTCGGTCTCCATGGGGGTTGCACCCCTCATGTTCTCAGCAGCCGAGGCCTCACCCTCAGACGCCGTATTGGCAGCCTTCCTCACCTCTCCATGGCCCGGAGAGGCCCTTCAGGACAATACTTCGGTGTCATCCGCGATGGCTGGCGGAGAGGCTTGCGGAGGCGACTCACTCTCCACCATCTCCGGTGCCAAAGAGTTCCCCTCAAATGACGACGGTTGGGGGAGGTCGCGGGCCGGATTGAAACACACAACATAATATGTTATATTACAATCATAAAAGACTAGATATCTGTAAAGTATCCTTTGGCACTTACGATGGGGCCAGGGGCCTTTCCCTGGGGCGCCTCTTGGGGTGTATTCGGCATCCGTGTCTGAACCATCCGAGAGGGTTATCTTCCCCCTCTTGGACGCCTCCGCCTCCAGGTCTACGGAGGCTGCCCTTTTCTTCTTTCTCCCCTTAAGGGGAGAATCACTTTCTGCCTCCTCCTCCTCTTTGTCTTCATCTCCCTCGTGGGAGGAGAGAGCTTCGGTCTCTCCGGACGCTGCGTCCGAAGTACCTTTACGACAGAAGCCACCCTTGGCCTCCTTGCTCTTCTTCTTGGCCTTCTTCTCCGGTGCCTAATACGGTGTCAGAACCAGCATCCGCTCCGCTTCGTTGTCTAGCCCTGAATGAGGAATGAAAAACTAGTATACCCTTTGATTTGTGAACCGAAGTTATGTTCGGAAACGAAATACTTACCGGAATGGCCAGATTCGCGCTGTCGAGGCCGATGTCGCCGGTCTTCTTCGGTCGCATCTTCTGGGCCTTGAAGAGCAGCTTCCAGATCTCTTCGTGCGTTGTGCCAAAGAATCGCTGCAGGGTCCACGGCCCTTCCGGGTTGAACTCCCACATGTGGAGAGGCCGGCGCTGGCAGGGGAGGATTCGGCAGAAAAGCATCACCTAAATCACGTCAGTGAGACTGGTGTTCTTGCCTATCATGCTTCTGATGCGCTTTTGCAGCGTCATCACTTCCGCGGTTGACCCCCAGTCCAGACCCTTGTTGGTCCACGACGCGAGCCGTAGGGGGTCCGGATCTAAACTCAAGAGTGGCCGCCCATGTGGCGCCGCGAGGTTTGGTGATGTAGAACCACTCCTGCTGCCATACCTTGATGGTCTCCACGACGGCCCCTTTGGGCCAGGTGGTGTTGGGGAGCTTTCTCACCATGGCACCGCCATAGTCCGCGTGCTGCCCGTCGACCACCTTTGGCTTCACGTTGAAGACCTTGAGCCATAGGCCGAAGTGTGGGGGGGCGGAGAAGCGCCTCACACACGATGATAGACACCGAGATGTGGAGGAAGGAATTTGGGGCTAGATCGTGAAAATCTAGCCCATAATAGAACATGAGGCCGCGGACAAAGGGGTAGAGAGGAAACCCTAGCCCGCGGAGGAAGTGGGGGATGAACACAACCCTTTTGCCGGGCTCCGGAGTGGGGATGACTTGCTTCTTGGTAGGGAGCCTGTGCGCGACGTCCGCAGTTAGGTACCCTGCCTCCCGGACCTCCTTGGCGTCCTTCTCCGTCATGGAGGAGGCTGATGTCGCTTGAAGCTACGTCCTGTATTTCCCCAAAGTGGAAGGGATGATGCAGCACAGCGGCGGGAGGTATTTCCCTCAGATATGAAACCAAGGTTATCGAACCAGTGGAAGAACCAAGCAACACAACGTAAACAGCCCCGGCACACAGATAACAAATCCTCGCAACCCGACGTGTTAAAGGGGTTGTTAATCCCTTTCAGGTACGACGCCTCAAGATAGGCAAACAGACGTGAGATAAAATTGTAGTAGATTGATGGATCAAACGCCAAATAAAATAAATAAGAATAAATTGCATCAAGGTATTTTTGTATTTTTGTTTTAATAGATCTGAAAATAAATGCAAGGAAAAAGTAGATCGCAAAGGCAAATATATGAGAAAGAGACCCGGGGGCCGTAGGTTTCACTAGTGGCTTCTCTCGAGAAAAATAGCAAACGGTGGGTGAACAAATTACTGTTGGGCAATTGATAGAACTTCAAATACTCATGACGATATCCAGGCAATGATCATTATATAGACATCACGTCCAAGATTAGAAGACCGGCTCCTGCCTGCATCTACTACTATTACTCCACACATCGACCGCTACCCAGCATGCATCTAGTGTAAAAGTTCATGGAAAAATGGAGTAATGCAATAAGAACGATGACATGATGTAGACAAAATCTATCTATGTAGAGATAGACCCCATCGTTTTATCCTTAGTAGCAACGATACATACGTGCCGGTTCCAGTTCTGTCACTGGGATCAAGCACCGTAAGGTCGAACCCACTACAAAGCACCTCTTCCCATTGCAAGATAAATAGATCAAGTTGGCCAAACAAAACCCAAATATCGGAGAAGAAATACGAGGCTATAAGCAATCATGCATATAAGAGATCAAAGAAACTCAAATAACTTTCATGGATATAAAAAGATAGATCTGATCATAAACTCAAAGTTCATCGATCCCAACAAACACACCTCAAAAGAGTTACATCATATGGATCTCCAAGAGACCATTGTATTGAGAATTCAGAGAGAGAGAGAAGAAGCCATCCAGCTACTAACTATAGACCCGAAGGTCTACAAAGAACTACTCACGCATCATCGAAGAGGCCCCAATGGAGTTGGTGAACCCCATCCGAGATGGTATCTAGATTGGATCTGGTTGTTCTGGACTCTGCGGCGGCTGGATTAATATTGCGTTGACTCCCCTAGGGTTTTGGGAATATTGGGGTATTTATAGAGCAAAGAGGCGGTCCGGGGGGCACCCGAGGTGGGCACAACCCACCAGGGCGCGCCTGGGCCTCCTGGCGCGCCCTGGTAGGTTGTGCTCTCCTCGGAGCACCCCCCCCCCCCAGGCGCAGCCAGGGCCCATTATGTTCCTTCTGGTCCAAAAAAAATCTCTAGGAAGTTTCGTTGCGTTTGGACTCCATCTGATATTGATTTCCTGCGATGTAAAAAACATGCAGAAAACAGCAACTGGCACTTGGCACTATGTCAATAGGTTAGTACCAAAAAATGATATAAAATGATTATTAAACATCTAAGATTGATAATATAACAGCATGGAACAATCAAAAATTATAGATACGTTGGAAATGTATCAGAGGCCACCCACTTGCCCTGTGAGCCGGATCCAGACATGGCTGGAGAGGTTGGTCGCAGTGGGAAAGATTGAAGCTTGAGCGCTAGAGCTTGAGGATGGGAAACTGGAGAAGGAAGAAGGCGTGGGGTGAAAAGTGGGATCTTTATCCACCTATATAGGCAGTGAATATCAAGCGCACCCCCCCCTCAAAGCCTTAAAACTCGCCTGTTCCCAAGGGGTCGTGTGAATGGCACGGTTGGATCACCCAAGCCCGTATTGATGAGAATCCCACAATAAGTGGACATGATCTCTACTTGGACAAGACATGTCATTAGAGGTCGCGCCTCGAAACGCGAAGCGGGAGGCCACAAAATGGTTCGAAATGATAAAGAGGCCAGACATGGCATTTCGCTGAAAAAAGTTGTCAGTTGACAGACCTTATTTTGGTTAAGTATTTTTGCCTTCGTGGTTGAGGGTTGTGTCTGTTATACAGAGCCGGATATAGTTCTTTTAATCAGAAGATTGCTTTGAAGTATTCGGAGGAGGAACCCGCCTTGCAATGCCGAAGACAATCTGCGTGCAGAACACATCGTCACTGAAGACTGGTTCAGGGTCTACTGAGGAGTCCTGGATTAAGGGGTCCTCGGGTGTTCGGGCTATGTGTTATGGGTCGGACTGATGGGTCATGAAGATACAAGGTAGAAGACCTTCCCCCGTGTCCGGATAGGACTCTCCTTTGCGTGGATGGCAAGATTGGCGTTCGGATGTATAGTTTCCTACTTTTGTAAACCGACTCTATACAACCCTAGGCCCCTTCGGTGTCTATACAAACTAGGGGGTTTAGTCCGTAGAGGCTATCAGAATTCATATAGGCTAGACATCTAGGGTTTAGCCATTACGATATCGAGGTCGATCAACTCTTGTCTATATTCATCAAATTCAATCAAGTAGGAAGTAGGGTTTTACCTCCATTAAGAGGGCCCGAACCTGGGTAAACATTGTGTCCCCATTGTCTCCTGTTACCTTTGATCCTCAGACGAGCAGTTCGGGACCCCCTACCCGACATCAGCCGGTTTTGACGCCAACAGTGAACCCCTCCGTGATGGTGTCTGGATTGGATCTGGTGGTTCTGGACTCTACGGCGGCTAGAATTGATTTTCGTCAACTCCCCTAGGGTTTCTGGAATATTGGGGTATTTATAGAGCAAAGAGTCGGTTCAGGGGGCACCCGAGGTGGGCACAACCCACCAGGGCGCGCCTGGGCCTCCAGGCGCGCCATGGTGGGTTGTGCTCCCCTCGGAGCACCCCCCAGGTGCTTCTCCGGCCCACTGGATGTCTTCTGGTCCAAAAAAATCCACAAAAAATTTCGCTGCGTTTGGACTCCATTTGGTATTGATTTCCTGCGATGTAAAAACATGCAGAAAACAACAACTGGCACTTGACACTATGTCAATAGGTTAGTGCCGAAAAATGATATAAAATGACTATAAAATGATTATAAAACATCCAAGAATGATATAATATAACAGCATGGAACAATAAAAAATTATAGATATGTTGGAGACGTATGTGTTGGAAATATGCCCTAGAGGCAATAATAAATGGTTATTATTATATTTCTTGTTCATGATAATTGTCTATTATTCATGCTATAATTGTATTATCCGGAAATCGTAATACATGTGTGAATACATAGACCACAACATGTCCCTAGTAAGCCTCTAGTTGACTAGCTCGTTGATCAACAGATAGTCATGGTTTCCTGACTATGGACATTGGATGTCATTGATAACGGGATCACATCATTAGGAGAATGATGTGATGGACAAGACCCAATCCTAAGCATAGCATAAAGATCGTGTAGTTTCGTTTGCTAGAGCTTTTCCAATGTCAAGTATCTTTTCCTTAGACCATGAGATCGTGCAACTCCCGGATACCGTAGGAGTGCTTTGGGTGTGCCAAACGTCACAACGTAACTGGGTGACTATAAAGGTGCACTACGGGTATCTCCGAAAGTGTCTGTTGGGTTGGCACGGATCGAGACTGGGATTTGTCACTCCGTGTGACGGAGAGGTATCTCTGGGCCCACTCGGTAATGCATCATCATAATGAGCTCAATGTGACTAAGGCGTTAGTCACGGGATCATGCATTGCGGTACGAGTAAAGAGACTTGCCGGTAACGAGATTGAACAAGGTATTGGGATACCGACGATCGAATCTCGGGCAAGTAACATACCGATTGACAAAGGGAATTGTATACGGGATTGATTGAATCCTCGACACCGTGGTTCATCCGATGATATCATCGTGGAACATGTGGGAGCCAACATGGGTATCCAGATCCCGCTGTTGGTTATTGACCGGAGAGGCGTCTCGGTCATGTCTGCATGTCTCCCGAACCCGTAGGGTCTACACACTTAAGGTCCGGTGACGCTAGGGTTGTAGAGATATATGTATGCGGAAACCCGAAAGTTGTTCGGAGTCCCGGATGAGATCCCGGACGTCACGAGAGGTTCCGGAATGGTCCGGAGGTGAAGAATTATATATAGGAAGTCCAGTTTTGGCCACCGGGAAAGTTTCGGGGGTTATCGGTATTGTACCGGGACCACCGGAAGGGTCCCGGGGGTCCACCGGGTGGGGCCACCTGTCCCGGAGGGCCCCGTGGGCTGAAAGTGGAGGGGAACCAGCCCTAATGGGCTGGGGCGCCCACTTTGGGCCTCCCCCCCATGCGCCTAGGGTTGGGAACCCTAGGGGGGGAGTTCCCCCTTGCCTTGGGGGGCAAGGCAACCCCTTCCCCCTTGGCCGCCGCCCCCCCCCCCTTGAGATCCCATCTCAAGGGCTGCGCCCCCCCCTTGGGGGCCTATATAAAGGGGGGGAGGGAGGGCAGCACACGACAGCCTTTGGGCGCCTCCCTCCTCCCCTGCAACACCTCTCTCTCGCGCGCAGAAGCTCGGCGAAGCCTGCCGGAGAGCCGCTACATCCACCACCACGCCGTCGTGCTGTTGGATCTCCATCAACCTCTCCTTCCCCCTTGCTGGATCAAGAAAGGAGGAGACGTCGCTGCACCGTACGTGTGTTGAACGCGGAGGTGCCGTCCGTTCGGCACTCGGTCATCGGTGATTTGGATCACGGCGAGTACGACTCCGTCATCCACGTTCATTGGAACGCTTCCGCTCGCGATCTACAAGGGTATGTAGATCCACTCCTTTCCCCTCGTTGCTAGTAGACTCCATAGATGCATCTTGGTGAGCGTAGGAAAATTTTAAAATTATGCTACGATTCCCAACAGTGGCATCATGAGCCAGGCCTATGCGTAGTTACTATGCACGAGTAGAACACAAAGAGTTGTGGGCGTTGATGTTGCCAATTCTTCTTGCCGCTACTAGTCGTTTCTTGTTTCGGCGGCATTGTAGGATGAAGCGGCCCGGACCGACCTTACACGTACGCTTACGTGAGACAGGTTCCACCGACTGACATGCACTAGTTGCATAAGGTGGCTAGCGGGTGTCTGTCTCTCCTACTTTAGTCGGAACGGATTCGATGAAAAGGGTCCTTATGAAGGGTAAATAGAAATTGGCAAATCACGTTGTGGTCATACGTAGGTAAGAAATCGTTCTTGCTAGAAACCTACAAACCACGTAAAAAACTTGCAACAACAATTAGAGGACGTCTAACTTGTTTTTGCAGCAAGTGCTATATGTGATGTGATATGGCCAGAAGATGTGATGAATGATATATGTGATGTATGAGATTGATCATATTCTTGTAATAGGAATCACGACTTGCATGTCGATGAGTATGACAACCGGCAGGAGCCATAGGAGTTGTCTTTATTATTTTGCATGACCTGCGTGTCATTTGAATAACGCCATGTAATTACTTTACTTTGTTGCTAAACGGTTAGCCATAGAAGTAGAAGTAATCGTTGGCGTGACGACTTCATGAAGACACAATGATGGAGATCATGATGATGGAGATCATGGTGTCATGCCGGTGACGAAGATGATCATGGTGCCCCGAAGATGGAGATCAAAGGAGCATGATGATATTGGCCATATCATGTCACTATTTGATTGCATGTGATGTTTATCATGTTTTTGCATCTTATTTGCTTAGAACGACGGTAGCAAGTAGGATGATCCCTTATAATAATTTCAAGAAAGTGTTCACCCTAACTGTGCACCGTTGCGAAGGTTCGTTGTTTCGAAGCACCACGTGATGATCGGGTGTGATAGATTCTTACGTTCGAATACAACGGGTGTTGACGAGCCTAGCATGTACAGACATGGCCTCGGAACACACGCAATACACTTAGGTTGACTTGACGAGCCTAGCATGTACAGACATGGCCTCGGAACACGGAGGACCGAAAGGTCGAGCATGAGTCGTATAGAAGATACGATCAACATGGAGATGTTCACCGATCTTGACTAGTCCGTCTCACGTGATGATCGGACACGGCCTAGTTGAATTCGGATCATGTTTCACTTAGATGACTAGAGGGATGTCTATCTGAGTGGGAGTTCATTAAATAATTTGATTATATGAACTTAATTATCATGAACTTAGTCTAAAATCTTTACACTATGTATTGTAGATCAAATGGCCCACGTTGTCCTCAATTTCAACGCGTTCCTAGAGAAAACCAAGCTGAAAGATGATGGCAGCAACTATACGGACTGGGTCCGGAACCTGAGGATCATCCTCATAGCAGCCAAGAAAGATTATGTCTTAGAAGCACCGCTAGGTGAAGCACCAATCCCTGAGAACCAAGACGTTATGAACGCTTGGCAGCAGCGTGCTGATGATTACTCCCTCGTTCAGTGCGGCATGCTTTACAGCTTAGAACCGGGTCTCCAAAAGCGTTTTGAGAAACATGGAGCATATGAGATGTTCGAGGAGCTGAAACTGGTTTTTCAAGCTCATGCCCGGGTCGAGAGATATGATGTCTCCGACAAGTTCTTCAGCTGTAAAATGGAGGAGAACAGTTCTGTTAGTGAGCACATACTCAGAATGTCTGGGTTGCACAACCGCTTGTCTCAGCTGGGAGTTAATCTCCCGGATGACGCGGTCATTGACAGAACCTCCAGTCGCTTCCACCAAGCTACAAGAGCTTTGTGATGAACTACAATATGCAGGGGATGGAAAAAGACCATTCCCGAGGTGTATTCAATGCTGAAATCAGCTGAGGTAGAGATCAGAAAAGAACATCAAGTGTTGATGGTGAATAAAACCACTAAGTTCAAGAAGGGCAAGGGTAAGAAGAACTTCAAGAAGGACGGCAAGGGAGTTGCCGCGCCCGGTAAGCCAGTTACCGGGAAGAAGTCAAAGAATGGACCCAAGCCCGAGACTGAGTGCTTTTATTGCAAGGGAAGTGGTCACTGGAAGCGGAACTGCCCCAAATATTTAGCGGACAAGAAGAAGGCCGGCAACACCCAAGGTATATGTGATATACAAGTAATTGATGTGTACCTTACCAGTACTCGTAGTAGCTCCTGGGTATTTGATACCGGTGCGGTTGCTCATATTTGTAACTCAAATCAGGAACTACGGAATAAACGGAGACTGGCAAAAGGACGAGGTGACGATGCGCGTCGGGAATGGTTCCAAGGTCGATGTGATCGCCGTCGGCACGCTACCTCTGCATCTACCCACGGGATTAGTTATAACCTCAATAATTGTTATTTAGTGCCAGCTTTGAGCATGAACATTGTATCTGGATCTCGTTTAATTCGAGATGGCTACTCATTTAAATCTGAGAATAATGGTTGTTCTATTTATTTGAGAGATATGTTTTATGGTCATGCCCCGCTGGTCAATGGTTTATTCTTGATGAATCTCGAACGTGATGCTACACATGTTCATAGTGTGAATACCAAAGATGTAAAGTTGATAACGATAGTCCCACATACTTGTGGCACTGCCGCCTTGGTCACATTGGTGTCAAGCGCATGAAGAAGCTCCATGCAGATGGACTTTTGGAGTCTCTTGATTACGAATCATTTGACACGTGCGAACCATGCCTCATGGGTAAGATGACCAAGACTCCGTTCTCCGGAACAATGGAGCGAGCAACCAACTTATTGGAAATCATACATACCGATGTGTGTGGTCCAATGAGTGTTGAGGCTCGCGGAGGATATCGTTATGTTCTCACTCTCACTGATGATTTAAGTAGATATGGGTATGTCTACCTGATGAAACACAAGTCTGAAACCTTTGAAAAGTTCAAGGAATTTCAGAGTGAAGTGAGAATCAACGTGACAGGAGAATAAAATTCCTACGATCAGATCGTGGTGGAGAATATTTAAGTCACAAGTTTGGTGCACACTTAAGGAAATGTGGAATAGTTTCACAACTCACGCCGCCTGGAACACCTCAGAGAAATGGTGTGTCCGAACGTCGTAATCGCACTCTATTGGATATGGTGCGATCTATGATGTCTCTTACCGATTTACCGCTCTCATTTTGGGGCTATGCTTTAGAGACTGCCGCATTCACTTTAAATAGGGCTCCGTCGAAATCCGTTGAGACGACACCGTACGAATTATGGTTTGGGAAGAAACCTAAGCTGTCGTTTCTAAAAGTTTGGGGATGCGATGCTTATGTCAAGAAACTTCAACCTGAAAAGCTCGAACCCAAATGGGAAAAATGCGTCTTCATAGGATACCCTAAGGAAACTATTGGGTATACCTTCTACCTCAGATCCGAAGGCAAGATCTTCGTTGCCAAGAACGGGTCCTTTCTAGAGAAGGAGTTTCTCTCGAAAGAATTGAGTGGGAGGAAAGTGGAACTTGATGAGGTGATAGTCACCCCTTCCGAACCGGAAAGTAGCGCAGCGCGGGAAAATGTTCCTGTGGTGCCTACACCGACTGGGGAGGAAGTTAATGATGATGATCATGAAGCTTCGGATCAAGTTTACTGAACTTCGTAGGTCCACAAGGACACGTTCCGCACCAGAGTGGTACGGCAACCCTGTCCTGGAAATCATGTTGTTAGACAACGGTGAACCTTCGAACTATGAAGAAGCGATGGCGGGCCCGGATTCCGACAAATGGCTAGAAGCCATGAAATCCGAGATAGAATCCATGTATGAAAACAAAGTATGGACTTTGACTGACTTGGCCCGATGAGCGGCGAGCCATAGAAAACAAATGGATCTTTAAGAAGAAGACGGACGCAGATGGTAATGTGACCATCTACAAAGCTCGACTTGTCGCTAAGGGTTATCGACAAGTTCAAGGGGTTGACTACGATGAGACTTTCTCACCCGTAGCGAAGCTGAAGTCCGTCCGAATCATGTTAGCAATTGCCGCATACTATGATTATGAGATATGGCAGATGGACGTCAAAACGGCATTCCTTAACGGCTTCCTTAAGGAAGAGTTGTATATGATGCAGCCGGAAGGTTTCGTCGATCCTAAGAATGCTAACAAAGTATGCAAGCTCCAGCGCTCAATCTATGGGCTGGTGCAAGCATCTCGGAGTTGGAACGTTCGCTTTGATGAGATGATCAAAGCGTTTGGGTTTACACAGACTTATGGAGAAGCCTGTGTTTACAAGAAAGTGAGTGGGAGCTCTGTAGCATTTCTCATATTATATGTGGATGACATA
This sequence comes from Triticum aestivum, assembly GCF_018294505.1. Taxonomy (NCBI): domain Eukaryota; kingdom Viridiplantae; phylum Streptophyta; class Magnoliopsida; order Poales; family Poaceae; genus Triticum; species Triticum aestivum. The sequence goes on from NC_057808.1 coordinate 126,894,649, forward strand.
TTATTGATGGGAAATGATATAGAATTCTTGGAAAGTATAAAGGCCTATTTGAATAAATGTTTTTCAATGAAGGACCTTGGAGAAGCTGCTTATACATTAGGCATCAAGATCTATAGAGATAGATCAAGACGCCTCATTGGTCTTTCACAGAGTACATACCTTGACAAAATATTGAAGAAGTTCAGTATGGATCAGTCCAAGAAGGGGTTCTTGCCTGTATTGCAAGGTGTGCAATTGAGCACGGCTCAATGCCCGACCACGGCAGAAGATATAGAAGAGATGAGTGTCATCCCCTATGCCTCGGCCATAGGGTCTATTATGTATGCCATGCTGTGTACCAGACCTGATGTAAACCTTGCCGTAAGTTTGGTAGGAAGGTACCAAAGTAATCCCGGCAAGGAACACTGGACAGCGGTCAAGAATATCCTGAAGTACCTGAAGAGGACTAAGGATATGTTTCTCGTCTATGGAGGTGACGAAGAGCTCGTCGTAAAGGGTTACGTCGACGCTAGCTTCGACACAGATCCGGATGACTCAAAGTCACAGACCGGATACGTGTATATTTTGAATAGAGGAGCAGTAAGCTGGTGCAGTTGCAAGCAAAGCGTCGTGGCGGGATCTACATGTGAAGCGGAATACATGGCAGCCTCGGAGGCAGCACAGGAAGCAGTCTGGATGAAGGAGTTCATTACCGATCTAGGGGTGATTCCCAATGCGTCGGGCCCAATGACTCTCTTCTGTGACAACACTGGAGCTATTGCCCTTGCGAAGGAGCCCAGGTTTCACAGGAAGACCAGGCATATCAAGCGTCACTTCAACTCCATTCGTGAAAGTGTTCAAAATGGAGACATAGATATTTGTAAAGTACACACGGACCTGAATGTAGCAGATCCGTTGACTAAACCTCTCCCTAGGGCAAAACATGATCAACACCAGGACGCAATGGGTGTTCGATTCATCACAATGTAACTAGATTATTGACTCTAGTGCAAGTGGGAGACTGTTGGAAATATGCCCTAGAGGCAATAATAAATGGTTATTATTATATTTCTGTGTTCATGATAATAGTCTATTATTCATGCTATAATTGTATTGTCCGGAAATCGTAATACATGTGTGAATACATAGACCACAACCTGTCCCTAGTAAGCCTCTAGTTGACTAGCTCGTTGATCAACAGATAGTCATGGTTTCCTGACTATGGACATTGGATGTCATTGATAACGGGATCACATCATTAGGAGAATGATGTGACGGACAAGACCCAACTTAAGCATAGCATAAAAGATCGTGTAGTTTCGTTTGCTAGAGCTTTTCCAATGTCAAGTATCTTTTCCTTAGACCATGAGATCGTGCAACTCCCGGATACCGTAGGAGTGCTTTGGGTGTGCCAAACGTCACAACGTAACTGGGTGACTATAAAGGTGCATTACGGGTATCTCCGAAAGTGTCTGTTGGGTTGGCACGGATCGAGACTGGGATTTGTCACTCCGTGTGACGGAGAGGTATCTCTGGGCCCACTCGGTAATGCATCATCATAATGAGCTCAATGTGACTAAGGCGTTAGTCACGGGATCATGCATTGCGGTACGAGTAAAGAGACTTGCCGGTAACGAGATTGAACAAGGTATTGGGATACCGACGATCGAATCTCGGGCAAGTAACATACCGATTGACAAAGGGAATTGCATACGGATTGATTGAATCCTCGACACCGTGGTTCATCCGATGAGATCATCGTGGAGCATGTGGGAGCCAACATGGGTATCCAGATCCCGCTGTTGGTTATTGACCAGAGAGGCGTCTCGGTCATGTCTGCATGTCTCCCGAACCCGTAGGGTCTACACACTTAAGGTCCGGTGACGCTAGGGTTGTAGAGATATATGTATGCGGAAACCCGAAAGTTGTTCGGAGTCCCGTATGAGATCCCGGACGTCATGAGAGGTTCCGGAATGGTCCGGAGGTGAAGAATTATATATAGGAAGTCCAGTTTCGGCCACCGGGAAAGTTTCGGGGGTTATCGGTATTGTACCGGGACCACCGGAAGGGTCTCGGGGGTCCACCGGGTGGGGCCACCTGTCCCGGAGGGCCCCGTGGGCTGAAAGTGGAAGGGAACCAGCCCCTAGTGGGCTGGGGCGCCCCCCTTGGGCCTCCCCCCATGCGCCTAGGGTTGGGAACCCTAGGGGGGGAGTTCCCCCTTGCCTTGGGGGGCAAGGCACCCCTTTCCCCCCACTTGGCCGCCGCCCCCCCCCCTTGGATCTGATCTCCAGGGCCGGCGCCCCCCCAGGGGGCCTATATAAAGGGGGGGAGGGAGGGCAGCACACAAGAGCCTTGGGCGCCTCCCTCCTCCCCTGCAACACCTCTCTCTCTCTCGTAGTAGCTCGGCGAAGCCCTGCACGAGACCCGCTACATCCACCACCACGCCGTCGTGCTGCTGGATCTCCATCAACCTCTCCTTCCCCCTTGCTGGATCAAGAAGGAGGAGACGTCGCTGCACCGTACGTGTGTTGAACGCGGAGGTGCCGTCCGTTCGGCACTCGGTCATCGGTGATTTGGATCACGGCGAGTACGACTCCGTCATCCACGTTCATTGGAACGCTTCCGCTCGCGATCTACAAGGGTATGTAGATGCACTCCCTTCCCCTCGTTGCTAGTACACTCCATAGATGCATCTTGGTGAACGTAGGAAAATTTTAAAATTATGCTACGATTCCCAACAGTGGCATCATGAGCCAGGCCTATGCGTAGTTACTATGCACGAGTAGAACACAAAGCAGTTGTGGGCGTTGAGTTTACCAATTCTTCTTGCCGCTACTAGTCGTTTCTTGTTTCGGCGGCATTGTAGGATGAAGCGGCCCGGACCGACCTTACACGTACGCTTACGTGAGACTGGTTCCACCGACTGACATGCACAAGTTGCATAAGGTGGCTAGCGGGTGTCTGTCTCTCCTACTTTAGTCGGAACGGATTCGATGAAAAGGGTCCTTATGAAGGGTAAATAGAAATTGGCAAATCACGTTGTGGTCATACGTAGGTAAGAAACGTTCTTGCTAGAAACCTACAAACCACGTAAAAACTTGCAACAACAATTAGAGGACGTCTAACTTGTTTTTGCAGCAAGTGCTATGTGATGTGATATGGCCAGAAGATGTGATGAATGATATATGTGATGTATGAGATTGATCATATTCTTGTAATAGGAATCACGACTTGCATGTCGATGAGTATGACAACCGGCAGGAGCCATAGGAGTTGTCTTTATTATTTTGTATGACCTGCGTGTCATTGAATAACGCCATGTAATTTACTTCACTTTGTTGCTAAACGCGTTAGCCATAGAAGTAGAAGTAATCGTTGGCGTGACGACTTCATGAAGACACAATGATGGAGATCATGATGATGGAGATCATGGTGTCATGCCGGTGACGAAGATGATCATGGTGCCCCGAAGATGGAGATCAAAGGAGCATGATGATATTGGCCATATCATGTCACTATTTGATTGCATGTGATGTTTATCATGTTTTTGCATCTTATTTGCTTAGAACGACGGTAGTAAGTAAGATGATCCCTTATAATAATTTCAAGAAAGTGTTCACCCTAACTGTGCACCGTTGCGAAGGTTCGTTGTTTCGAAGCACCACGTGATGATCGGGTGTGATAGATTCTAACGTTCGAATACAACGGGTGTTGACGAGCCTAGCATGTACAGACATGGCCTCGGAACACACGCAATACACTTAGGTTGACTTGACGAGCCTAGCATGTACAGACATGGCCTCGGAACACGGAGGACCGAAATGTTGGAAATATGCCCTAGAGGCAATAATAAATGGTTATTATTATATTTCTGTGTTCATGATAATAGTCTTTTATTCATGCTATAATTGTATTGTCCGGAAATCGTAATACATGTGTGAATACATAGACCACAACCTGTCCCTAGTAAGCCTCTAGTTGACTAGCTCGTTGATCAACAGATAGTCATGGTTTCCTGACTATGGACATAGGATGTCATTGATAACGGGATCACATCATTAGGAGAATGATGTGATGGACAAGACCCAATCCTAAGCATAGCATAAAAGATCGTGTAGTTTCGTTTGCTAGAGCTTTTCCAATGTCAAGTATCTTTTCCTTGGACCATGAGATCGTGCAACTCCCGGATACCGTAGGAGTGCTTTGGGTGTGCCAAACGTCACAACGTAACTGGGTGACTATAAAGGTGCATTACGGGTATCTCCGAAAGTGTCTGTTGGGTTGGCACGGATCGAGACTGGGATTTGTCACTCCGTGTAAACGGAGAGGTATCTCTGGGCCCACTCGGTAATGCATCATCATAATGAGCTCAATGTGACTAAGGCGTTAGTCACGGGATCATGCATTGCGGTACGAGTAAAGAGACTTTCCGGTAACGAGATTGAACAAGGTATTGGGATACCGACGATCGAATCTCGGGCAAGTAACATACCGATTGACAAAGGGAATTGCATACGGATTGATTGAATCCTCGACACCGTGGTTCACCCGATGATATCATCGTGGAACATGTGGGAGCCAACATGGGTATCCAGATCCCGCTGTTGGTTATTGACCGGAGAGGCGTCTCGGTCATGTCTGCATATCTCCCGAACCCGTAGGGTCTACACACTTAAGGTCCGGTGACGCTAGGGTTGTAGAGATATATGTATGCGGAAACCCGAAAGTTGTTCGGAGTCCCGGATGAGATCCCGGACGTCACGAGAGGTTCCGGAATGGTCCGGAGGTGAAGAATTATATATAGGAAGTCCAGTTTTGGCCACCGGGAAAGTTTCGGGGGTTATCGGTATTGTACCGGGACCACCGGAAGGGTCCCGGGGGTCCACCGGGTGGGGCCACCTGTCCCGGAGGGCCCCGTGGGCTGAAAGTGGAGGGGAACCAGCCCCTAATGGGCTGGGGCGCCACTTTGGGCCTCCCCCCCATGCGCCTAGGGTTGGGAACCCTAGGGGGGGGAGTTTCCCCTTGCCTTGGGGGGCAAGGCAACCCCTTCCCCCTTGGCCGCCGCCCCCCCCCCTTGGAGATCCCATCTCCAAGGGCTGCGCACCCCCCCTTGGGGGCCTATATAAAGGGGGGAGGGAGGGCAGCACACGACAGCCTTTGGCGCCTCCCTCCTCCCCTGCAACACCTCTCTCTCGCGCGCAGAAGCTCGGCGAAGCCTTGCCGGAGAGCCGCTACATCCACCACCACGCCGTCGTGCTGTTGGATCTCCATCAACCTCTCCTCCCCCCTTGCTGGATCAAGAAAGGAGGAGACGTCGCTGCACCGTACGTGTGTTGAACGCGGAGGTGCCGTCCGTTCGGCACTCGGTCATCGGTGATTTGGATCACGGCGAGTACGACTCCGTCATCCACGTTCATTGGAACGCTTCCGCTCGCGATCTACAAGGGTATGTAGATCCACTCCTTTCCCCTCGTTGCTAGTAGACTCCATAGATGCATCTTCGTGAGCGTAGGAAAATTTTAAATTATGCTACGATTCCCAACAGTATGAACATCCCCAAGCTTAATTCCTGCTCGTCCTCGAGTAGGTAAATGATAAAAACAGAATTTTTGATGTGGAATGCTGCCTAACATGTCATCTCATATTCTTTTATTTATAGCATGGACATTTGGACTTCTATGTGATTCAAAGCAATAGTCTAGTTTTGACATGATGACTTAAATACTCAGGCATATCAACAAGCAACCATGTCTTTCAAAATATCAATGCTAAAATAAGTTATCCCTAGCCCATCATGCTCAATCATTGATCCATTCATGAAACACACTCGCATATTAACTACACCCAATGCTCAAGTACGATCATAGTGCCTCCTAGTTGGTGCTTTTATAAGAGAAGATGGAGACTCAAATTAAAAATTAAAAATTGCATAAAGTAAAGAAAGGCCCTTCGCGGAGGGAAGTAGGGATTTGTAGAGGTGTCAGAGCTCAAAGCGAAAAACTTAGAGATAAAAACATTTTGGGAGGTGTGCTTTTCCCACCAACGAAAACGACTTAGAGTTCCCAGCACTTTCCATGCTAGATATATCATAGGCGGTTCCCAAAGAGGAAATCAAGTTTATTCCTTTTTCCACCATACTTTCACTTTCCATGGCTAACTGTATCCACGGGTGCCCTCCATACCAACACTTTCCAAGGAATTTATTATTTGACAACATAAAGTAAATTCATTTTTCATTTCAGGACTGGGCATCCCTAATACCTTTGCCTTATTCTCGTGCAATGACAAGTGAATAAACAAAAGAGAAGTTTATTTTGAAAATTAGACATGGCACATACAAATTTGCTTAGAGCGGCAAAAGAATACCAAATATAGGTAGATATAGTGGACTCATGTGGTAAAACTAGTTTAAAGGTTTTTGGATGCACAAGTAGTGATCATACTTAGTGCAAAATGAAGGCTAGCAAAAGTTTGAGAAGCGACCAACCAAGAAACGAATAATCTCATAAGCGAGCATTAAGCATAATTAACACCGAATAATGCACCACAAGTAGGATGTAATTTCATTGCATGACTATTGACTTCCGTGCTTGCATAGGGAATCACAAACCTTAACACCAATATTCTTACTAAAGCACAATTACTCATCAACATGACTCACATATCACATCATCATATCTCAAAACTATTACAAGGAATCAAGTTTATTTTGTCCAATGATCTTCATGAAAGTTTTTATTATATCCTTCTTGGATATCTATCACTTTGGGACTAATTTTCATGTGTTGCTTTTGATAAGCTCAAACAAATATAAGTGAAGATCATGAGCATAATATTTCTTTCTCTCAAATTAATTTAAGTGAAGCAAGAGAGCATTTCTTCGAAAATAACTAAGCACACCATGCTCAAAAAGATATAAGTGAAGCACTAGAGCAAATCCATAGCTCATAAAAATTTAAGTGAAGCATAGAGAGCAATTCTAACAAGTCATGACATAATTTTGGCTCTCTCAAATAGGTGTGTCCAGCAAGGATTCAAGACTTAAAACACAAAGCAAAACAAGCAAAAACTCATATCATATAAGACGCTCCAAGCAAAACACATAGTATGTGACGAATAAAAATATAGCTTCGAGTAAAATACCAATAGTCGTTAGAAGAAAGAGGGGATGCCACTCGGGGCATCCCCAAGGTTAGTTGCTTGCTTCTCTTTGGATAATAGCTTGGGATTCCATGGGCATCCCCAAGCTTAGGCTCTTCTTACTCCTTATTCCTTCATCCATCGTAAGATAACCCAAAACTTGAAAACTTCAATCACACAGAACTCAACAAAACCTTCATGAGATCCGTTAGTATAAGAAATAAAATCACTACTATAAGTACTGTATCAAACCAACTCATATTTATTATTGCATTATATCTACTGTATTCAACTTTTCTATGGCAAAAACTCATCAAAGAAAACCATAGAATCATCAAAACAGGCACACAACGCAAAGACTCCATGGGTGTTAGAATCATTACAATGTAATCCAGATTATTGACTCTAGTGCAAGTGGGAGACTGAAGGAAATATGCCCTAGAGGCAATAATAAAGTTGTTATTTAGATTTACTTATATCATGATAAATGTTTATAATTCATGCTAGAATTGTATTAACCGGAAACTTGATACATGTGTGAATACATAGACAAAACACAGTGTCCCTGGTATGTCTCTACTAGACTAGCTCGTTAATCAAAGATAGTTAAGTTTCCTAACCATGGACATGTGTTGTTATTTGATGAATGGGACCACATCATTAGGTGAATGATGTGATGGACAAGACCCACCCGTTAGCTTAGCATAATGATCGTAAAGTATTATTGCTATTGCTTTCTTCATGACTTATAGATATTCCTTTGACTATGAGATTATGCAACTCCCGAATACCGGAGGAATACCTTGTGTCGTGGTTTTGTCACGGCAGATGTCCTAGAGAAAGGACTTAGTCGTGGAGCCATCACTACGGGTTAACTTACAGGGGTTAAAGCGGACTAGGGACGCAAGAGAGTTTTATACTAGTTCGGCCCCTTACGATGAAGGTAAAAGCCTACGTCTAGTTGTGATGGAATTGCTGGGGTTTCAATGACCAGGGAGCGAATACGCTTTGCCTGAGTCTCGAGTTGTTGTCTGTCCTCCTTGAACCGCCGCCGGGTCGTCCCCTTATATACATGGGTTGACGCCCGTCGGTTTACAGAATCCCGAGGCTGGCTCATAATCGTGCCCGGCTCGGTCTCTGCTACTTCTATCTTACAACACAAGTTTACATATCAATGCCGGTTTATGTCTACAGGCCTTAAACCGGCTTTGGGCCCTGGGCCTTCATAAAGCGTCACCTTTTGTCTTCATGGACTCCAGATACGAATGAACTACTTATGGAGTTAACCCGGCCTCTCCTGGCCGGTTTACGCCCAGTGGTAATATCCCCAACATTAGGCCCCAGATTGATTTGAACTGGTTCATGTCAATCCTCAATACTTAAGAAAATTTCTTCTTCAACATCTTCACATAATCTTGTAAACCGCTGTGACATCATCTTCTAGGACCATGGTAAACCATTGTGACGTCACCTGTTATTTAAAACTGTGTATAATCCACCTTCATTAATGAGCCTCCGACAATCGAGGCGACAGCTCCGCCTCATATCCAAAATTTAGGCTCCTTGATTTTCGCGCCTGACGCTTATCTTTCTGCCCTTATAAATAGGGCCAGGGGGTCTTTCCATTTTCCCCCTCGAGCTTCTTCGCGTCATCGTCGTCCTCGCGCCGACCGACCCTCAAGCTCTGCCGCTGTCAGGACCCCGATTCTAAGTCACACCGATCTAGCCTGTAACACCTCATATCACTTTGCGGCCTCACGCACGGTATTCCCACGGGTGTCGCCTTACCATGGCCCGGGACCGTTTGCGCCTTTTAGCTCATGTATATGATAGTGTTGCTAGCATCCATATGACAGAGAACCCGGGCCGACATGACTAGTTGTGAACCCAGAGTGGCACTAACTTACGGGGACAGGCATACATGAATCAACATCGAGCATGTCAGTCAGCAGCGTGTGAATCCGGGCTGTAGCACTGGGCTAAGAGGACTCCGGGAACCCGGGCTGTAGCAGGCTAGGCAGGACTGCGGATGTCACCGTGTGACATTTCCCCGAAGGGACAGACACAGGAACGAAGTGAATCACATGCCGGCCAGTCAAGTGTTCCGGAGCAGTAGTGCTGGGCTAGCAGGACTCCGGTGAACCGGGCTGTAGCGGACTACTATGGCTCATGGAAGCACAAGACTACATTTCCCCATAAGAGAGGCTACCAAGGATAAACAACTAGGTTGTCGGATCCCACACATACCAACCATTTCAATCATACACACAATATGCTCGATATGTGCAAATACAACATGGCATCACAACAAGACTCTACGACTCAGAGTATTTATTCATTAGGCTCCGAAGAGCCAGATATTACAAACATGGGTCTGTCGACCCAGCATTCAGAGCATACAAGTCAAACACATGCGGAAGCTTAACATGTTTGAGTACAGACAACTATAAATGAAAAAGGCTGAGAAGCCTGACTATCTACTAGATCCTACCGAGGGCACAAGATCGTAGCTGAGGTAACAAGCTAAACATCGAAGTCCACGCGGAACTACTAGCGAGACTGAAGTCTCTCTGCAAAAACATAAATTAAGCAAACGTGAGTACAAATGTACCCAGCAAGACTTACATCAGAACTAACTACATATGCATCGGTATTAACAAAAGGGGGTGGTGGAGTTTAACTGCAGCAAGCCAGCTTTGACTTGGTGGCTATCCTAAACTACGACTGCAAGTAACTCTTTTGAGGGGCGCACACGAGTCCACATATTCACCATATCAATACACCACTATGGATCCGCTCCCGTCTCCCTACGAGAAGGCCATCCATAGCACTCACGCTTACCTTGCGAGTTTTAGAGTATCCACTTTCACTTGTCTATGAACTGTTATAGGCAACCCAGAAGTCCTTTACTGCGGACACGGCTATTCGAATAGATGATGTTAACCCTGCAGGGGTGTACTTCTTCATACATGTTGCCACCACTTAGCGTCTGCACACGACATGTGCTCGGCAGACTTCAAGCGAAAGCCGACGTGGGTGTAGACCACGACCTACCTAAACACCTAAGTCTCTAGTCCAGGTTTATCGCCTATTCAGGTTCCATCCGCAGGGAGTCCGGCCGAGGTTTCCACATACGGCCCCGAACAATGTGTGCAGGGTTCCCGAGACACCAAACGGGCGTCCGGTACACCGTGCCACGTGCCTACCGCATCACAGCCCACCCCTCGGGTCAGCGCTACGCATGGCCTCCAGCATACTACAAACACCAGAAACTACTTGCAACTCCTGGACAGAGGACTAGGGTGGTTAAGAAGTCGAGCGGGGTCATATTTCAGGGCCCAATGCATGGTAGTAGCTGTTTCATGGATCACAAACACAGAACTCAGTTCCTGAGGACGGCTTCAATGAGGCAACCCACCATGTACTCCTACATGGCCTCTCACTGTTACCTTTACCAAATCGTGTTCACACACTTAGCTCACACACAGTAGGACATGTTCACCACTTTCCAATTCATCCCCGATGAATCAGACCTGACACAACTCTAAGCATAGCAGGCATGACAAACAAGCATGAATGAGTAGGCACATCAGGGCTCAAACAACTGCTACTCATGCTAGTGGGTTTCATCTATTTACTATGGCAATGACAGGTCATGCAGAGGATAAAGGGGTTCAACTACCGCAGCAAGTAACAGATGAATCGTTGTTGTCCTAATGTAGTAAAAAGGAGCAGGAGCGAGAGAGTGGGATTGTATCGGAATGAACAAGGGGGTTTTGCTTGCCTGGCACTTCTGAAGATAGTATAGTTCTTCATCGGTGTCATCGAACTCATCGTCGGAACCACGTCTACCGAGAGGGGACAAACACCGGCAAACAAGGACGAACACAATCAATGCAATGCACAATATGATGCATGATCATGACATGGCAATATGCTGTGGTTTGAGCTAATGCAACTAGCAGCAGGTTAAATGGAGTTGGTTTGAATCTAAGATTCAAATTCAAACTCCATATATGATATTTCAAATGCCATTAATTCAAATTGTTGTATACAGCAGCTTTAAGTTGTTCAAACATGCATGATAATGCCATAAACAGATTCTTTGGATTTTTCTGATCATTTTTCATATATAACTTATTTTATTTGGAGTTACAGATAATTTTCTATGAATTTTTGAAGTTTATAGCATTTCTGGAATTTTCTGAATTATTTTAAATCCAGAAGATGATTAACTGCGTCAGCATAGCGTCATGCTGACCTCAGCAGGTCAACGGACCAGGTCCAGGTCAAACCTGACCAGTGGGACCTACAGGTCAGTGACACAGAGTCAGCTATAGAGGCTGACATGTGGGACCCGGTCAAAGCTGACGTGCCCAAGTCAACATTGACAGGCGGGCCCACTGTGGTTAGTGCTAATCTAATAGAGAAATAAAACTAATTAGTTTAGGCACCGGGGCCCACATGGCAGTGTCTCTAGGGGTGGTTTAGCTGGGTCATTAGTGGCTAATGACGAGCCACGTCATTAGTCGCCGGAGTTTCGCCGGCGACGACCATTTCGCGCGGCGGAGATCGTCGGGATCTCGCTACAGCCCACGGTTTGAGGCGGGGTTTGCTCCTATGGATTGCTGGCGCTCTCGCGCATCTAGTGATGGTAGCAGCAGCAACTGGTATGGCCGGAGTTGACGGCGGCGAGCACTTCCGCGGCGGCCGGAGTACGGGCACGCTCGGACACAGCGTTTTGGTGCACGGGAGGACGAGTTGCGGGTTGCTACGGAGTCCTGCAGACTTGCTGAGCACGGGGGTGGGCTCGAATGCGTCATGGATGCGCTCTAGCTATGGCGGCGCCATGGCCGGCGGCGGTGAGCTCTCGGGCTCGGTCGGAAGACGGGGCTAGGGGATGGGAACTGAGGGGGAGAGCGAGGGGGAAGCAACAGGAGCTCACAGTGAACTCTATGGCGTCGTCGGAGAGGTCGGGGAAGCCCGGACGGTGACGAATCGAACGGGGCGGCGCTCGGAGCAGAGGAAGAAGACAACAGCGATAGCGGCGCTGCGGGGCGCTCCGGCGTCATGTAGCTCAGCGAAGAGGACGGGGACGTCACGGCGGAGCTCGGGGGCGCGTCGGAGAGGCTCGGAGATGGCTATGGCCGTGGTGGAGCTCGTCGGCGGCGATAGCTATGTTCGGTTTCGGGAGAGAGAGCGGCAGAGGCGGGGATGACACGGGGAAGAGGCGAGAGGGACCGGGGTGGCGCGTGGCGTCGTCCAGACGCGTTGGGGAGGGGGCAGGTAGGCAGGGAGGAGCTGGCCTCCTCGGCCGCGCGCGTGCGAGCACGCAGCTGCTCCTACTGGCAGGAGGAAGACGACAGGAGGCGCCAGATGGGCTGGGCCAGCGAGCTGGGCCGGCTACAGGTAGGTGGCCAGGTAGTCCTTCTCTCTCTCTCTCTCTCTCTCTCTCTCTCTCTCTCTTTTATTTCTGTTTTTCTATTTTGTTATTTTGTTCTGGGCTTTATTAAAAATACCTAGATAGATCCAAAAATCATGAAACTTCTCAATGCCACTGTTTGGAATATAACCAACAGCAAACATTTTAGTTTATGATTATTTGAGCATTTAAAATATTTTATAGTATTTAAATGCCCAAATGAAAATACCATATGATTTAATTCAGAGCCCAAATATGTCACGGAAAAATGTGCAACACCTCTGGTTACTGTTTCCAGCATTTTCCAGAAATGATGAACATTTTTGAAAGCCATTTGGATTCACTGAAAATATTTTAGTTAAACCTAGTGAATTTCTTTGATGCTAGGGTTTAGGCAATCCCCACTTCAAGTTTCTTTCTAAGTTTAAACATGATGCACACATGAAGTTAGCCTAGTGCAATGCTAGAAGCTAGGGATGTGACAACTCACCCCCACTAAACAAGAATCTCGTCCCGAGATTCAAGCGTAGGGTAAGATGGAAAAGGAATGCAAACTATCACAATCTTCACGATCTAGGTTGCACTTCAAATGAATGTTGATTCGAGCACCATCATTGTCTCGAAGTCTTGCTCTGAGAACTCCAACTAACATGACAATGAGAGGAAAGGAAAAACTCTAAAAGGATCGGTCTTCTCGAAGATCAAACAACTTAGGATCAACTCACGGGGTGAGTCATAGCAACATCTCTTGAGCTGAGACTCGAAGCACACATCTAGAGGAATGGAGTGAAGCAGATGACGAAGGTTCACTATGTAGACAACAATTTCACGCTTAAGAAGGTGGTGAACGGTTGTCAACGTAGCGGGGAGTTGAGTTGCCATGATACCATAACGAGACATCTTGGAGGAGGGTGATTCGTAGAATTATTACCTTTGATATAGCGATCATTGAGACTCTTTATATCAGCCTAAGGCAAATCACAGCAATCATTTGGCGGAGTTCGAAGGAATGGCATACTCGGACTAGTATGGATGATGTGGATTACCTTGTTGAAGACAACACAAGGGGTGATTTGCTTATCACCGGAAATGGATGGAACCCATGGTAGAATGGCACATTGGTGGTGCAAGCTGGGAACGAATGCAAATGCTGGGAATGATTCTGGTAACTGGGGAGGAACCCCATCAGTAGAGAGTGAATCCAGTGTTTGAAAGGGTTATAGCATAACCGAGGAAACTGAGAGCACTATGCAATTAATGCCGACGATAAAACCTAGCACTTGCGCGTGCTCTCAAGAACTTGAGCATTTCCATATTCATCAAGGTTTTACCAATATCCGTGTCAAGGATCCTGACAACACAACATACTACCATGATGAATGGTGATGGACGATGCAGATGCAAAGGAAGATAACACCTTCTCAGATTTCACCTTAGCGAGGCCAAGGGATCAAAATCTGGATGATCGACCGAGAGACATTTAGCACTCCGCTTCTAATGTTCTCCTTGATGTGATAGCATAATCCATTTATTAAAATGGTTTGGTACCTAGAACATCAAGTAAAAGGTCGGACTTCAAGAGCACAAGAATCCGTAAGGATTAACTACGGAGGTAAATCCTACGAAATCCTGATGGGGAGGTGGCCAACTTCCTCAATCAAGATACTACAATAATAGGTCTTCCGGCTGGATGTGTTGGCCACGGCATCCACTTTACCGGTTACAGAGAGACCAATATTATAGTTCTTGGAGTACGTTCCAACCATCATATCTGCCTGAGATTCAGATCTGGTTGGTGTCAGGATATTCCAGACTCATCGAGTCTAGAAAGAAAAATGAAAGTTTGCAACACAAATCGATGAGATGACATTGCGAGATTCTCGGGAGATGAACTACGATAGCAAGCTCCAAAACATGAGCTGGTTCTGCTACAACATGTGAACACGTTGTCCCAGACAAGCATGACCACATAGTAGTCTTACAATAAAACACTACCGAGTTCTGATTAGGAACCATCATTGCGGAGAGCGAAGTCCTGCGCATGTACCTTTGGGTCCTTAAGGATTAGCACTTAAGAACTTCTTTTCTTTGAACAAATCAATCAGTGGCTTGGTGTGCTAGGGATTCATATAGAATGAAGGTTGCAAGTCTCCAGACCAAAGAATACTTCGCACGTATGCATGACTGACTTGGGATGATTCCAGAGGAAGCGAAACAAACTTTCTCAAGTTCACGGCGGCAACTTGCATCATATGCACGTGAACTAGAGGAAGTCAGTTCTTCCATCAAAACATAAACTTCATGAGCTAACACGAGGAAGATGCTTTCAAAAGTTTCCAACGCTAACTTAGATGTTCAACCAAATCATGGAGGAGATAAGGATGTTCTCGATGGGCTCAAAAATAAACCATCCAGGCTTCCATATAGATGCAATTCCACAATTAAGTGAACACAGTGATAGCATTGGTCAGACCAAAAGATGTAATGGTGTATGCTCGAGGAATCAACCATGAGTAAGACAACATTACGAACATCGTTGGTTCTGATTTGATTTGATGATAGCCCATACTCAAATCAAAGTTTGGTTAAGACGATAGGTCCATTAATTGATCACGAGGACCAATCGATGAAGAAATCATCTTTCTACAACAAACACACAACACAAGATATCCCTTTGGAAATGAACTAAGTTAGACAAGTTTTTATCTTCCAACTCTCCAAGTTGTTGTTTAGCTTGACCAACTAGCTCAGGGGTATCCAACACAGATTCTTGGAGAATGGGTGGTTTGGAGGAAAACCAACATGATCACGAACTCAACATAGCGGTCAGGTGACAGCCTGGTGATACTTCCGAGAAGATATTCAGAAAATCACGAACCACCGGTATGTTACTAAGCTCGAGAACAATCTTGCTTTTTAGGGCAAGACAATATGACCGAATAAGCAAGGACTGACACTATCCTAACTCATTGATCGAAAGGTGCACCGGGAATAAGGACTGGGTAGCACGATCAACCTTAGGATGGTGATTCAATAACCAACACGCTAAGGATGAAATCATTGTCCTTTAACTACCAAGCAACGGAGTTGCTAGGAGTATAGGTTTCACACATCATAGTTCACCTGTCGGCATTCCGGTTGCAGCAACACGGGAACCGAGGAATGAACAACGATGGCAAGAGGTATCACTGTATCAAGAATTCATAAGATGGTGCAATTCTCATGACATTCTTGACATAAAGATGGTAACACTCCAAGGTAGAACAGAGCAAAAGCTGGATTGGCATTTTGATCTGCGGAATACAACTACTTTGACCCAATCCTAGAAATGGACGAGGTACTGGAGTTTGTTTCTCCTAGTCATTCTGAATAGAATGGCTTGACGAACCATAAGAATAATAAGCATCGATGAACGAATGCACGCATACTCTTGACTATCCATTGACAGACAAAGGTCAAAAGATAACTAAGGAGGGACAACTCGAAAGAACATATAACTTTCTGAGTTGTGGATGCATAGATTAGTATGTCGAACCAAGTTCAACAGGTTTCTTCCAGATAACCCATGCAGAGAAGGTAGAACTGGCAGAGTCACGGCATAGCAACGAGAACTCGTCAAGAGCACTCTGGTTGTGATCTTTTGGTTCAAAAGAACTCTTGCCAAGAATGGTTCATGGTATTTGGAAGAACGATATGCCACGGACCTCAAAGACTATCACAAAGGTTACTAATATCCTAAAGGAACGAGCAAACACTAGCTACATGAATTAAGTAGAGTGAATCTTGGGTTCAGGAACCCAGAAATAGAATGCCTACTAACTAAATGGCATCACGGGATGCTTTCGAGAATAATGGCCAGAACAATCACACTGGGGATGCAAAGCATTGCTAGATTACTAGATGGTTCTTTAAGACATCTAGGGTCATAATAATAGCTCCAACATATACGTCGAGGCAATAGAGTACCTCAACTCGACGATTAGTGTGGTTATTCTGGCCCAAAGGAACATCGAGAACGGACGGAAAGGATTTGCAAATGCATCAGATTACTTAGAAACCTGGGATGACTTGGACAGCATAACGGCTGTAAATGCTTGAAAAGATTTGAGACATCCTGCAAAACGGTGGCATAACCACTCAGAAGCACAATATCAAGGTTCTGAGATTAACTAACAACACACGGAAGTAGTAGGAACTGAACTAGGGCTTGAAACCATCAATCCTATAAGTCTACGGATTAGTAACACGTGATCCTGATAGAAAGATGAGAAGCCTAGTTCTTAATCCCCGTAGAAGAGAAGAGGTTGACTCAGATCAGAAGGCATAAGGTAAAGGAGTAAAAAGAGCCTTACGTTCCCTTCCACAATCAATTCCCTTATATAACTAAAGCATTTCTAGACTCAACTTCGACCAGTTTGGCTTCGTAAACCTACAGGCAGTCAGGCTCTGATACCAAAGCTGTCAGGACCCCGATTCTAAGTCACACCGATCTAGCCTGTAACACCTCATATCACTTTGCGGCCTCACGCACGGTATTCCCACGGGTGTCGCCTTACCATGGCCCGGGACCGTTTGCGCCTTTTAGCTCATGTATATGATAGTGTTGCTAGCATCCATATGACAGAGAACCCGGGCCGATATGACTAGTCGTGAACCCAAAGTGGCACTAATTTATGGGGACAGGCATACATGAATCAACATCGAGCATGTCGGTCAGCAGCGTGTGAATCCGGGCTGTAGCACTGGGCTAACAGGACTCCGGGAACCCGGGCTGTAGCATGCTAGGAAGGACTCCGGCTGTCACCGTGTGACATTTCCCCGAAGGGACAGACACAGGAACAAAGTGAATCACATGCCGGCCAGTCAAGTGTTCCGGAGCAGTAGTGCTGGGCTAGTAGGACTCCCGTGAACTGGGCTGTAGCGGACTACTATGGCTCATGGAAGCACAAGACTACATTTCCCCATAAGAGAGGCTACCAAGGATAAACAACTAGGTTGTCAGATCCCACACATACCAAGCATTTCAATCATACACACAATATGCTCGATATGTGCAAATACAACATGGCATCACACCAAGACTCTACGACTCAGAGTATTTATTCATTAGGCTCCGAAGAGCCAGATATTACAAACATGGGTCTCTCGACCCAGCATTCAGAGCATACAAGTCAAACACATGCGGAAGCTTAACATGTTTGAGTACAGACAACTATAAATGAAAAAGGCTGAGAAGCCTGACTATCTACTAGATCCTGCCCAGGGCACAAGATCGTAGCTCAGGTAACAAGCTAAACGTCGAAGTCCACGCGGAACTACTAGCGAGGCTGAAGTCTCTCTGCAAAAACATAAATTAAGCAAATGTGAGTACAAATGTACCCAGCAAGACTTACATCAGAACTAACTACATATGCAACGGTATTAACAAAAGGGGGTGGTGGAGTTTAACTGCAGCAAGCCAGCTTTGACTCGGTGGCTATCCTAAACTACGAGTGCAAGTAACTCTTTTGAGGTGGCGCACACGAGTCCACATATTCACCATATCAACACCCCACTATGGATCCGCTCCCGTCTCCCTACGAGAAGGCCATCCATAGCACTCACGCTTATCTTGCGAGTTTTAGAGTATCCACTTTCACTTGTCTATGAACTGTTATAGGCAACCCAGAAGTCCTTTACCGCGGACACGGCTATTCGAATAGATGATGTTAACCCTGCAAGGGTGTACTTCTTCATACATGTTTCCACCACTTAGCGTCTGCACGCGACATGTGCTCGGCAGACTTCAAGCGAAAGCCGACGTGGGTGTAGACCACGACCTACCTAAACACCTAAGTCTCTAGTCCAGGTTTATCGCCTATTCAGGTTCCATCCGCAGGGAGTCCGGCCGAGGTTTCCACATACGGCCCCGAACGATGTGTGCAGGGTTCCCGAGACACCAAACGGGCGTCCGGTACACCGTGCCACGTGCCTACCGCATCACAGCCCACCCCTCGGGTCAGCGCTGCGCACGGCCTCCAGCATACTACAAACACCAGAAACTACTTGCAACTCCTGAACAGAGGACTAGGGTGGTTAAGAAGTCGAGCGGGGTCATATTTCAGGGCCCAATGCATGGTAGTAGCTGTTTCATGGATCACAAACACAGAACTCAGTTCCTGAGGACGGCTTCAATGAGACAACCCACCATGTACTCCTACATGGCCTCTCACCGCTACCTTTACCAAATCGTGTTCACACACTTAGCTCACACTCAGTAGGACATGTTCACCACTTTGCAATTCATCCCCGATGAATCAGACCTGACACAACTCTAAGCATAGCAGGCATGACAAACAAGCATGAATGAGTAGGCACATCAGGGCTCAAACAACTGCTACTCATGCTAGTGGGTTTCATCTATTTACTGTGGCAATGACAGGTCATGCAGAGGATAAAGGGGTTCAACTACCGCAGCAAGTAACAGATGAATCGTTGTTGTCCTAATGCAGTAAAAAGGAGCAGGAGCGAGAGAGTGGGATTGTATCGGAATGAACAAGGGGGTTTTGCTTGCCTGGCACTTCTGAAGATAGTATAAGTTCTTCATCGGTGTCATCGAACTCATCGTCGGAACCACGTCTATCGAGAGGGGACAAGCACCGGCAAACAAGGAAGAACACAATCAATGCAATGCACAATATGATGCATGATCATGACATGGCAATATGCTGTGGTTTGAGCTAATGCAACTAGCAGCAGGTTAAATGGAGTTGGTTTGAATCTAAGATTCAAATTCAAACTCCATATATGACATTTCAAATGCCATTAATTCAAATTGTTGTATACAGCATCTTTAAGTTGTTCAAACATGCATGATAATGCCATAAACAGATTCTTTGGATTTTTCTGATCATTTTTCATATATAACTTATTTTATTTGGAGTTACAGATAATTTTCTATGAATTTTTGAAGTTTATAGCATTTCTGGAATTTTCTGAATTATTTTAAATCCAGAAGATGATTAACTGCGTCAGCATAGCGTCATGCTAACCTCAGGAGGTCAATGGACCCGGTCCAGGTCAAACCTGACCAGTGGGACCTACTGGTCAGTGACACAGAGTCAACTACAGAGGCTGACATGTGGGACCCGGTCAAAGCTGACGTGCCCAAGTCAACGTTGACAGGCGGGCCCATTGTGGTTAGTGCTAATCTAATAGAGAAATAAAACTAATTAGTTTATGCACCGGGGCCCACATGGCAGTGGCTCTAGGGGTGGTTTAGCTGGGTCATTAGTGGCTAATGACGAGCCATGTCATCAGTCGCCGGAGTTTCGCCGGCGACGACCATTTCGTGCGACGGAGATCGTCGGGATCTCGCTACAGCCCACGGTTTGAGGCGGGGTTTGCTCCTACGGATTGCTGGCGCTCTCGCGCATCTAGTGGTGGTAGCAGCAGCAGCTGGTATGGCCGGAGTTGACGGCGGCGAGCACTTCCACGGCGGCCGGAGTACGGGCACGCTCGGACACAGCGTTTTGGTGCACGGGAGGACGAGCTGCGGGTTGCTACGGAGTCCTGCGGACTCGCTGAGCACGAGGGTGAGCTCGAATGCGTCGTGGATGTGCTCTAGCTATGGCGGCGCCATGGCCGGCGGCGGTGAGTTCTCGGGCTCGGTCGGAAGACGGGGCTAGGGGACGGGAACGGAGGGGGAGAGCGAGGGGAAGCAACAGGAGCTCACAGTGAACTCTATGCGTCGTCGGAGAGGTCGGGGAAGCCTGGACGGTGATGAATCGAATGGGGCGGCGCTCGGAGCAGAGGAAGAAGACAACAGCGATAGCGGCGCTGCGGGGCGCTCCGGCGTCATGTGGCTCGGCGAAGAGGACGGGGACGTCACGGCGGAGCTCGGGGGCGCGTCGGAGAGGCTCGGAGATGGCTGTGGCCGTGGTGGAGCTCGTCGGCGGCGATGGCTACGTTCGGTTTCGGGAGAGAGAGCGGCAGAGGCGGGGATGACATGGGCAAGAGGTGAGAGGGACCGGGGTGGTGCGTGGCGTCGTCCAGACGCGTCGGGGAGGGGGCACGGAGGAGCTGGCCTCCTCGGCCGCGCGTGTGCGAGCACGCAGCTGCTCCTACTCGCAGGAGGAAGACGACAGGGGGCGCCAGGTGGGCTGGGCCAGCGAGCTGGGCCGGCTACAGGTAGGTGGCCAGGTAGTCCTTCTCTCTCTCTCTCTCTTTTATTTCTGTTTTTCTATTTTGTTATTTTGATCTGGGCTTTATTAAAAATACCTAGACAGATCCAAAAATCATGAAACTTCTCAATGCCACTGTTTGGAATATAACCAACAGCAAACATTTTAGTTTATGATTATTTGAGCATTTAAAATATTTTATAGTATTTAGATGCCCAAATGAAAATACCATATGATTTAATTCAGAGCCCAAATATGTCATGGAAAAATGTGCAACACCTCTGGTTACTGTTTCCAGCATTTTCCCAAAATGATGAACATTTTTGAAAGCCATTTGGATTCACTGAAAATATTTTAGTTGAACCTAGTGAATTTCTTTGCTGCTAGGGTTTAGGCAATCCCCACTTCAAGTTTCTTTCAAAGTTTAAACATGATGCACACATGAAGTTAGCCTAGTGCAATGCCAGAAGCTAGGGATGTGACAGCAGCCGTCGTCGTCCTTCGCCTCCGCTTTGACAAAGGCCGCTGCATCAACCTGATCGTATCAGAGAAAAGCGGTGATCCTCCGCTGCTTCCTCCTGGACCGGTAAGTCCCTCTTCTTCTCGCCCTAGATCTGCCATTAGGGTTCGATGTTCTTCATAGCTTGAAGCTGGTCTTCCTTCGGTAGCACCAATGGCCGGTTAAATCTGACTATTTTCAGCAGCTTTTGTAATTTAGAATCCTTTCTTCTTGTGAAGGCACCTACTTGATATCCAACTCATCTGAACTTACTGAACTTTTTGAGCGCTTGATATTAGACCGGATTATATTTTGACTATCCAACGCACGGCAGATCTGAAATTCCCATGCCAAACTGTGAAACTTGTTTTTTCCCTTACTTATACATCTTTATACTTATACCTTTAATGCCATATTAGGCGGTTTAACTTCACAGAAAAAATGATGACCCAGTAGATACCATTAGTCCCCTGTTGAACCGCCAATGCATTACACTGTTTCCATTGTCAGACTCCGGTTTACGAATAACCAAATCCGGTTTATCAATATGCTTGTATCCTTATACCGCTGTATAGTTGTCCACTGTAAATCTTAAACCAGCAATAATCATGTTTCAGATCTTTCATTGCCATGGCCAAGCAAGTCTATGAATGCAACTGGGCTCCTTCTCGAGTAACCGAAGAACAGTTAAACAATCTTGTTAAAACGGGCGCTTTAGCCAAAAAAGATGTCATCCACTGGAGGGTCCTTGGCCCAGAAAATCATCGTACACCCAAGGACGGAGAGGTAGTCGTGTTTGCTGATCATCTCGGACGAGGTTTTAGTCCTCCCGGTTCAAAACATTTCCGGGATGTAATGGCCAGTTTTCAACTGCGCCCTCAAGACATCGGTCCCAATTCTGTGACCAACATCTGCCACTTCCAAGTCTTCTGTGAGGCTTATCTGCAAGAGAAACCTACAGTCGAACTCTTTAGGGATTTCTTTCACTTAAACTGTCGCACAGAGTTCTCGGATGGACCCAATACGGAACTGGGCGGAATGGCGATTCAGAAAAGGAAGGAAACCACTTTCCCTCACCCCAAGCTCCACAGTCACCCCAAAGAATGGAACCAGTCCTGGTTTTATTGCAAGGATACATCTCCACTAGATGAAAACCCCCTGCCGGGTTACCGCCCTAAATGCCTGAGCAACACACATCCTTATCCTCAGAGGTTGACTGCAAAAGAAAGGGCCAACTATGCTCCTCAATTATCAAAGCTTAGAGCCTTCATGGCAAACGGTTTGACAGCAGTTGATCTTGCTCGTTGCTGGATAAGCTGGAGTATTCTACCCTTAAGACGGCGCTCCGGTTTGATGTGTGAGTATACGGGGAGTTTGAAGGATGCTCAGCGGCACATTGACATTCAGCTTACAGATGCAGAAGTCACTGAGGCTGTAAAGAAAATGTTGAACGAACCGGAGGCTGTCTGTGCCCAAACCGGACTACTCCCTTTCTGCGCTTTCAACAAACTGCCAGTTGTAAGAATCATATAACCTTTTTATCTGAAGTTGCTTTTGTCCAAATATTCTCTGAAAGTGTGATTATTTTCTGACAGGGTGATGATCCGTTCTGGAACAAGAAACCGCCACAAGACAAACCGGTCAAGCCGCAAGATAAACCGGTCAAGCCAGTTCGTCCAAAAACCAAGGTTATCAAAAAACCTGCCAAGAAAAGGACCACTGCATCCTCCAAGCCACCAGCTGATGATGATGTGGGTAATCCGGAACCAGAGGTAGAACTTGACTCTCTTGGTTCATTTTTCGTACATCTCATTGACAATGATTATTATCAGGACGACGCTGAAGGCAGTCATGCTGATGACGTAGAGGTAACCATTATTTCCTCCGATTCAGATCCTCTGCCAACATCAAAAATCCGTCAAGCAAACCGGAAAGTAAAATTTTCTCACCCCCTTGCTTACTTGGACCCAAACTTTCTTTTGAAGACGCAGCAGCACGAGGCTCGCCGCACAACCCGGCACAGCGGCCAGGTAGTTACCTCCGCCGGTTTACCGAACAGTCCGGTTCAGAAACACCGATCAAAGGTCTCTTATCCCATTGATACTTCATGCCCCAAAGCAGGTTGTTTCCGCCAGCCTCTTAACCCGTCTGATTCAAATTATCAGGGTACTTCTCACTCATCTTCTGGCGAGTCGTCGGCCACAAAACTTCCACCCCTCAAAACGGTTCTTGGGTGAGCTATACACTTGTTGTTATCCTTGATGTTGCTATTTTGATATACTGTACTGATCCTCATGTTTATTTTTCTCAGCGCCAAGCCCAGACCCAGCAAGAAAGCTCGGTTGAATAAACTGGCTGATGAAGACATGGATGTTGAACCGGAGAAAACTCCAGATCCTGAAGAGACCAAAATTGATGCCATGCTGAATGACCCGCCGCCTCAAGATCATGACTTCGTTGCTGAGCAGGCAGAAGTTGACACCACAAGCCATGCTGATCAGCCAACCAACCCTGTCCGGACTGATGACAAACCGGTCAGTCCGGTGAAAAATAATGACAAACCGCCATCCCCAGTAACGGCTGTTGATGACAAAGACGATGATATTATGATTACTGGCACTGGCCATACCACTCCTGGCAATCCAGACGCTTTGTCAAAGCATACTGTCAAAGATGAGCTCTCTGCAATTGGCAAAGGCAAATGGAACGCTGATTTCTCCAATTATGCCCATTTGAATGCTCAAGACCTTCACTCCGGCTTCTTGAACCGTCTATACACCAGCCGTGACTATGAAGCCGGTTTGGTAAATATGATGAAGGAGCGATATGAGGTAACTTCATAAGTGTTTCTCTCTTATATTTAATTGCAGCTTATCAACTCCAGTAGCCCCCAAGTGACGGTTTAAGATACTAATTTAAACCGGGACTTAGTAACAATTTCATGTTTGCAACAATGCATCTTAACTTCACTGTTGTAGCCCCCAAGGGCCGGTTTAACTTTATGAAGATGAACCGGGACTTTGTAGAAGAATTCCCATATCAGCATTTTATGAGTAAATACACATTAGCCCCCAAGTGCCAAGCTTAATACTTGTATTGTGCTTGGGACTTGTAAAAATTTCTGATAAAGAGCAAATATGCATTAGCCCCCAAGTACTAAGGGAATAACTTGTTATGTGCTTGGTACTTCAAATATGTACTGTCAACTCATTATATATCTGTCTCTTTATAGGCTGAACTGAGCAAGAAGGAAAGCCAAACCGCTGATCTGCAAAAGAACCTCAAATCCCAGCAAGCTGAAACCTCCAAAGCGAAGGAAGGATTGACCAGCGCTCTAGGCGCTATGGAGAAACTGAAAGAGGGCTTTAACAAAGAGCGAGCGGATTGGAAGACTGAAAAATCCGTTTTGATAAAAAGGGCTGAAAAAGCAGAAGCCGCTCTTAAACCGGTGGTTGATGAACTAACCGGCGTAAAGCGGCAGATTCATGCCATGACTGCTGCTGTGTTCGGTAAAACATATTTTCCTTAATACTTTCAACATATCTCTCCCATGTGTTGTCGGTTTACTGATGTGTACAATGGTGCAGGAACTCGCATTAGCCATCTGGGCTCTGATGTATAGAAGAAGTTGAAAGCTGCCTACACTCTGATAGAGCAACTGTATACCGGTGCGCAGCGGATCATCTGCACCGCTTCACACAATAAACCTCCTCCAACATTGATCAAGGACACCTTAGAAAGGCTATCCATGCTGTCTGCCCTGGTTGAAGAACTAAAGAAAGATGTGGCAAGGGTCGGAGCTCTGACCGCTCTAACCCGGGCAAAGGCGTGGGTGCCTGATCTTGATCCGGTGGACGTGGCTAAAGGCTTCCCAAGCTTAAAAGAGGACGGATCAGAATTTGGCGAGGAGGATCTCCGCGCCATAAATCGGGAAGTACGTCCACTGGCTTGTCAATTGGCTGAAGAAGCTGATCTCTCATATTATCAGGCAAGTTCTGATGACAAGAATAGACGGGTTGCTGCACCAATTCCGGAAGCGCAAAATCTAATCCCTCCAATCCGTAAGCACACTTATGCCCCTGATATTGAACCGTCCACCCTTATAAGCGACGAAGCTGTGTTCCAAGCGTTAACTGGAATCGACTGGACAATTATTGACTTCCAGCCGCTGGGTAGAGACGAAGAGGATGAACCGGTGCAAGATGATCCGCAGCCGTCAGGTCAAGCTGGTGTCCAATCATAATCCGGAGGCCGGTTTAGCCTTTTACATACTGCAACACGTATTTGAGAAAACAATTATCCTTTGGGCACTGAAATGCCTTGTAATAGGCTAGTTAAAACACTTGGTCGGTTATGCCTTCGTGCATATTTATCTGCGACTGATGCTTGCTTAATCCAACATGCTTAAGATATGATGTTCATAATCCATAGCCATTTATTCCAGCTGTTCCTGCAGATAAGAAGCTTAAAGCGCCCTGGCGGTTTACCACCGGGCGGGTCATGATACCCAAATACATATATATGACCAAGGTTTATAACCAAGATTGTAAAGATAACCAAATATGGAAATATATGATACCTTTGACTTTTAGGCATAATGTTGGCTGACCAACTTTGTAGTGAGGGCCATAACCCTACTCTGGAGGATAAGTAACTCGTGATATATGATGCCGGTTTACAATAAAACCGTTCCGGGTTGTGATAAACACCGGTTTATTCCATACTGGTGACTTTGAGTCAAAACCAGACCGGGCTGATAGTCTCCGGATTATAATTTGATCGTGTACTAACAACTTGTAGTTGACAGCCTAACCGGGTTGATAAACACCGGTTTAAGAAACATCACAAATCTTATGAAAACAAAGAAAACTTAGCAAAAGGCAAATGAAAACCATTGTAGTCGAGGCTTTTCACGGGCTGCCAGGCCCCAAATTCAAGGCTTTTCATGGGCTGCCAGGCCACTGAGTTAAACCATTTTTGCAAAGCCTTTTAAGATGGTCCTCAATCCTTAACCAATCATCGTTTTAACTTGACAAGTTCAGGGTCTTCATTTTAGAGTAACTTGTCAAAGTTCGAAGGGTCATACCAGGTTTACCTGGGCGGAGTGACTTACTTAAATAGGCAGGTTAACCCGGGGTTTTAGGTGTATACACCAGGCTTCCAAGCCATGGCTTGATAGCCTGTTACAAGTGTAGATTCTTAGTTCATTTCGACAGCAAAGAATCCCCAAGCAACATTGTGAGCTGTGCTCAGTGGGTGCCTATGTTTGAGCTGTTGTTTTACAACACTCTCTTTGGCCCCGGATTGATGTGGCTTTGAGCCGATCAAGAGGTGTGACTGTGGTTCGGATACGACCAAGCCCCCAAGTGATGCTATGGCATTACGCCGATCAAGAGGTGTAGCTATGGTTCGGATACGACCAAGCCCCCAAGTGATGCTGTGGCATTGCGCAGATCAAGAGGTGTAGCTATGGTTCGGATACGACCAAGCCCCCAAGTGATGTTGTGGCATTGCGCTGATCAAGAGGTGTAGCTATGCTTCGGATACGACCAAGCCCCCAAGTGATGTAATATAAAGCTTTGAGAAGCTAAATCAAGGGGTAAACCGGACGCCGCTTTGTAAGCTCCATGTAACCACACATGATGTAAGAAAAACAACAGATACCCCGCTTTAGCTGAGTTTCCGGTTTATTATATTGATCATAATATATACAATGTCATAATATGTACATAAGCAGAGCCTATAGCTTCAAGTATAGTAGGGCCGAAGATGAGCAATATTCCACGGCTGCTTGGTCTCCTCCTCCGATTTACGTGAGTCTTTGCGCTCTCGAACATCGATTAGGTAGTATGACCCGTTGTGCAGATTCTTGCTGACCACAAAGGGTCCTTCCCAAGGGGGGATAGCTTATGCATATCCGTCTGATCCTGGATGAGCCGAAGCACCAAATCACCTTCTTGAAAGGTTCTGGTTCTAACCCGGCGGCTATGATAACGACGCAGATCTTGCTGATAAATCACCGAACGGGCTCCCACCATGTCACGTTCCTCATCTAACAGGTCAAGAGCTTCCTGCCGTGCCTTCTCGTTGTCAGCTTCAACATATGCCGCCACACGAGGCGAGTCATGACGGATGTCACTAGGAAGAACTGCTTCCGCTCCATAAACCATGAAGAATGGTGTGTATCCTGCTCTATCTGTTGGGTGTGGTATTGATGCTCCACAACACAGAAGGTAACTCCTCAACCCAACAACCCGGCGTCCGTTGCAAAGGAACCATAAGCCGGGGTTTGATGCCTCTCAAGATCTCTTGATTGGCCCTCTCCGCTTGACCATTAGACTGTGGGTGAGCCACTGATGACACGTCAAGCCGGATGTGCTCACGTTGACAGAACTCCTTCATGGCACCCTTCGACAGATTGGTACCATTGGCTGTTATAATGCTGTGTGGAAAGCCAAACCAGAAGATCACCTTTTTGATGAATTGAACCGTCATGGCTGCGTCACACTTGCTAACTGGCTCTGCCTCCACCCACTTCGTGAATTTATCAACCGCCACCAAAAGGTGGGTCTTATTGTCCTTGGACCTCTTGAAAGGCCCAACCATATCCAGCCCCCAAGTTGCAAACGGCCAGGTGATTGGAATCATCCTCAATTCTTGAGCCGGTACATGAGCGCGCCTTGAGAATTTCTGACAGCCATCACATCTTTTGACCAAGTCCTCGGCATCAGCATGAGCTGTCAACCAATAGAAACCGTGACGAAACGCCTTGGCCACCAAAGACTTTGAACCGGCGTGGTGACCACAATCTCCTTCATGGATCTCACGCAAAATTTCACGGCCTTCCTCAGGAGACACACAGCGTTGAAACGCCCCTGTCACACTGCAATGATGTAACTCTCCATTGATAATAGTCATGGTCTTGGATCACCGAATTATCTGCCTGGCCAAAGTTTCATCCTCTGGTAACTCGCCCCGATTCATATACGCCAAATATGGAACCGTCCAATCCGGGATAACATGAGGAGCTGCCACCAACTGAGCTTTTGGATCAGGAACGGCCAAATCCTCTTCACTAGGGAGCTTGACGGACGGATTATGCAGAACATCCAGGAAGACATTAGGTGGAACCGGTTTACGTTGGGAACCCAGGCGGCTTAAAGCGTCTGCCGCTTCATTCTTCCGCCGGTCCATATGATCCACGTGACAACCTTTAAAGTGACCTGCAACAATATCCACCTCACGACGATATGCTGCCATGAGTGGGTCCTTGGAATCCCAAGTGCCGGACACTTGTTGAGCCACCAGATCCGAGTCACCGAAGCACTTAACTCGGCTTAGGTTCATCTCCTTAGCCATCCGAAGACCATGGAGTAAAGCCTCATATTCAGCTGCATTGTTAGTGCAAGGGAACATTAAACCGAGAACATAACAAAACTTATCACCTCGTGGGGAAGTTAATACGACTCCAGCCCCCGAGCCCTCCAATTGCCTGGACCCATCAAAATGAATAGTCCAATAAGTATGATCCGGCTTCTCTTCTGGCGCTTGTAGTTCTGTCCAATCATTGATGAAATCCACAAGTGCCTGAGATTTGATCACCGTTCGGGGTATGTATTTCAACCCGTGAGGCCCGATCTCTATAGCCCACTTAGCAATCCGGGCAGTTGCTTCCCTGTTCTGGATTATATCTCCCAACGGAGCAGAGCTGACCACCGTGATGGGATGACCTTGGAAATACTGCTTAAGCTTCCGGCTTGCCATAAAAACCCCATACACCAATTTTTGCCAATGCGGGTACCTCTGCTTGGACTCAATAAGTACCTCACTGATATAGTAGACCGGCCGTTGAACCGGATATTCCTTTCCGGCCTCCTTGCGCTCCACCACAATAGCCACACTAACAGCCCGGGCGTTAGCTGCCACATATAGCAACAATGGCTCTTTGCCAACCGGAGCAGCGAGAACCGGTAGATTAGCCAGCTGCCGCTTTAAGTCCTCAAATGCTTCATTAGCGGCATCACTCCAGACGAAGTTATCCGTTTTCTTCAGCATCTGGTACAAAGGGATGGCCTTCTCGCCAAGGCGACTGACAAACCGGCTCAATGCGGCAATCCGGCCTGCCAGGCATTGAACATCATTGATACACTTCGGTTTAGCCAAGGAGGTGATGGCTTTGATCATTTCTGGATTAGCTTCAATGCCCCTGTTAGACACCAAAAAGCCCAAGAGCTTGCATGCAGGTACACCAAAGACACACTTGGCCGGATTAAGCATCATTTTATAAACCCGCAGGTTATCAAAGGTTTCCTTCAAGTCATCAATCAACGTCTCCTTCTTCCTTGATTTTACCACAATATCATCCACATAGGCGTGAACATTGCGGCCGATCTGTTTATGAAGACAATTATGCACACATCGTTGATAAGTCGCCTGGGCACTCTTGAGCCCAAAGGGCATGGACACATAGCAGAAGGCTCCAAAGGGAGTTATGAAGGTTGTCTTCTCCTGGTCCTTAACTGCCATTTTTATTTGATGATAACCAGAATATGCATCCAAAAAGCTTAAACGCTCGCAACCCGCCGTAGCATCAATCAACGCCAAGTGCCGTTCTTTTTAAGGACCAGCACCAGATTAGCCAACCACTCGGGATGGAATACTTCAACGATAAATCCAGCCGCCAAGAGCCTGGCTACTTCTTCTCCAATTGCTTTGCGTCTTTCTTCATTGAACCGGCGGAGAAACTGCTTGACCGGTTTATACTTGGGATCAACATTGAGAGTGTGCTCAGCGAGTTCTCTCGGTACACCTGGCATGTCAGAAGGCTTCCATGGAAAGATGTCCTGATTCTCACGGATGAACTCGATGAGCGTGCTTTCCTATTTCGGATCCAAGTTAGCGCTAATGCTAAACTGCTTGGACGAATCGCCAGGCACGAAGTCAACAAGCTTAGTCTCATCAGCCGATTTAAACTTCAGGGCCGGATCATGCTCTGTAGTTGGTTTCTTTAATGAAGTCATATCTGTCGGATCAACATTGTCTTTGTAAAACTTCAACTCTTCTGTTGCACAAACCGACTCTGCATAAGCCGCATCACCTTCTTCACACTCTAGAGCGATCTTGCGGCTCCCATGCACGGTTATAGTTCCCTTGTGACCCGGCATCTTGAGCTGCAGATAAACATAACAAGGTCATGCCATAAATTTAGCATAAGCTGGCCGTCCAAACAGGGCATGATACGGGCTTTTGATTTTCACCACTTCAAAAGTCAAAGTTTCTGATCTTGAGTCATGCTCATCTCCAAAAGCCACCTCCAGAGCTATCTTACCAACAGGATATGCCGATTTACCAGGCACCACACCATGGAACACCGTATTGGACGGTTTAAGATTTTTATCTGTTAACCCCATGCGACGGAAAGTTTCATGATAAAGGATATTGATACTACTCCCTCCATCCACGAGTACCTTAGTGAACTTATAACCTCCCACTTGAGGTGCCACCACCAGAGCCAGATGACCCGGATTGTCAACCCGGGTTGGATGATCTTCTCTACTCCATACAATCGGCTGCTCGGACCAGCGCAAGTAACGGGGCACCGCCGTTCAACGGCATTCACCGCCCTTTTATGAAGCTTTTGATCGTGCTTGTCCAAGCTAGTGGTGAAGACATGATACTGTCCACCATTCAACTGCTTCGGGTTGCTCTGGTAACCCGACTGCTGCTGCTGCTGATTGCCCTGATGATTATGGCCACCTTGGTTACCCTGATTACTTTGATTGTTATGTCCACCCTGATTACCGTGGAAGCCTGAACCGGAATTTCCTCCACCATAACCCGGCCCATGAGACCCGGGGCCCGAACCGCCTCCTGGCCCATGATCATACCAGAAAGAATCAGAATTTTTAAACTCTTGCATGATGTAACAATCTTTCCAGAGGTGCGTGGATGGGATCTCCTTCGTCCCATGCTTTGGACAGGGCTGGTTCAACAGATAAGACAAACGGTCCGGATTAGGACTTGGCCCTCCACTGCGCTGGGGCGGTTTACCCTTACGCCTCTGGCCCTTGTCATGTGTATTAGTATTAGCCACAAAGTCTAAACCGTGGTCCGCCTTACACTTGCCGCCGTTTCCATGACCCGCCGGGTTGTGGTGCTGCCCCTTGGCGTTGCCGCTCTTTTTTCCCTTCCCTGTCTTATCATCGTCAGACTCGGGATCCTTGGTACTATCAGAGTCGGCATACTTCACCAGTGCAGCCATGAGGGTTCCCATGTCATTATGACGTTTGAGCCGTCCCAACTTCAACTTTAGGGGTTCAAACCGGCAACTGCCTTCCAATGTTAAAATTGCGGTGTCAGCGTTGATGCGGTCCGATGAATGCAAAATCTCCGAAACCCGGCGCACCCAATGGGTTGTTGACTCTCCTTCCTCCTGGACACAGGCAGCTAAGTCCACAATTGACATGGGCTGCTTGCATGTATCCTTGAAATTCTGAATAAACCGGGCTCTCAACTCGGCCCATGACCTGATAGAATTAGCCGGTAAGCTTTTTAACCAAGTGCGGGCTTCCCTTCTAGCATCATGGTGAAGTATTTCGCACAGGCCGCATCATCCACATCCAGCATCTCCATGGACATCTCATAGCTTTCGACCCATGTTTCAGGGGATAAATCGGTGGTGTAATTCGGCACCTTGCGCGGGCCCTTGAAATCCTTGGGCAGGCGCACATTGCGCAACGCCGGGACGAGACACGGCACTCCCAAAGAACTAGAGGTAACTCCTGGTTCCACCGATGTGGTTGGACGAACCGGAGTGAGCTGACGGGCTTCATGCTGCACCGCTAACTCAGCCTCTCTGCGTGCCTGAGCCCGGTCCACCACCTCCTGAGCATCACAAGCACCACCCGCCGGGTTATTGCCATGGGGCGGGTCACGGTTCCGCGCATTGCTTGACACTGCCGGTTCATCCATACGCCTGCTGTAACTTCGGCATGGACAGGGAGTGGAATGAATCCGATCGCGACTATATGAATAAGCCTCCTGTTGAACCAAGGCTGTCTGAAGAAGCTCCTTAACCTGACGCGTCTCGACCGCCGCCGGAGAATCGCCTTCGATCGGGATGGCTGCCAGCCGTGAAGCGGCAGCGACAATGTTGTCCATCGGGTTAGAGTAATGACCCGGTGGCGTGGGGACATGCGGTGTTACAATGTTGTTCTAACGAGGCGGATCCACCAAACGTGGCTGAACCGGCGCCCCTGCTCTAGGTGCCTCCGCCCGGTTTACCACCGGCGGATTACTGGTCCCTGCTCCTGGGGTGTTAAAGAGATTTCTGACGTCATAAACCGGCGGCAGGCGAGATCGGTGCCTCCTCTTCAGGACTTCGTTCGACTCACTCTGATCTAGCATAATCCGGTAAGCTTGTGCCTCCAAAGCGGCCCGCTCCACCGCTATCCTCGTATCCTCAGCTGCTAAGTTGGCTTTGGCCTGGGTGATCTGATCTTTCACTTTCGCGATTTCTGCATTGTGTGCATCCTGATCCGCCGGGTTAGCCCCCGCCATCAGCGTTGCCAACGCGTCAAACAAATCAGATAGAACCTGAGCTGGCGGTCGCACAGGGCCTCCTGCTCCGGCCACTGTTGCCGCTGCCGATCCGGAAATCATCGCCGCTGCAGTCGAAGAGTGGAGCGCCGGTTGCGTACCGGCCATGAAGATCGCAACCCGGTTTGGCAGATCAAAGGGGTCCGGAATACTGTCACCATCGGAACAGCCCCCAATCTGGCCATCTTGTAACTGATATAACGACTCGGTCTCTCCGGTCGATGACTCGTCGCCGGAATAAATGACGGTCTCACCACCAGATTCCAATCTATCCTCAGCTTCCCCTCCATGGATAACTCCCACGAAGGCACGCTTCATGACAGGCTTGACCCGGGCAGATCTCGCACGCTGAGCCGTTTCGATTAGGTCGGTGCAGATGTCCGGCTCAGGGCCCGATTCGCCGATCTTGCCAATGAAAACGTGTATGCCACCAAAGGGGACCTGGTACCCGTACTCGATTGAGCCGGCCTCGGGGCCCCAGCCTGCATCGTCGATGTAGAGCTTGCCGCGACGACTCTTGGTCATCCGGCCCACAGCGTAACCCTTGAGTCCTTCAAAGTTGCCCTCCAAGAACTTGAAACCATCGTGCGATAGCCCCATGGTGGGCGCCAACTGTCGTAGTTTTGTAACGGCAGATGTCCTAGAGAAAGGACTTAGTCGTGGAGCCATCACTACGGGTCAACTTAAAGGGGTTAAAGCGGACAAGGGACGCAAGAGAGTTTTATACTAGTTCGGCCCCTTACGATGAAGGTAAAAGCCTACGTCTAGTTGTGATGGAATTGCTGGGGTTTCGATGACCAGGGAGCGAATACGCTTTGCCTGAGTCTCGAGTTGTTGTCTGTCCTCCTTGAACCGCCGCCGGGTCGTCCCCTTATATACATGGGTTGACGCCCGTCGGTTTACAGAATCCCGAGGCCGGCTCATAATCGTGTCCGGCTCGGTCACTGCTACTTCTATCTTACAACACAAGTTTACATATCAATGCCGGTTTATGTCTACAGGCCTTAAACCGGCTTTGGGCCCTGGGCCTTCATAGAGCGTCACCGTCTATCTTCATGGACTTCAGATACGAATGAACTACTTATGGAGTTAACCCGGCCTCTCCTGGCCGGTTTACGCCCAGTGGTAATATCCCCAACATTAGGCCCCAGATTGATTTGAACTGGTTCATGTCAATCCTCAATACTTAAGAAAATTTCTATTTCTCCAACTTTAGTTGAATCGAATTTGACTGCGGCCGGTCCTTGTTGAAGGTTAAAACAGCAAACTTGATAAATTGCCATTGTGGTTTTGATGCATAGGTAAGAACGGTTCTTACTAGAAGCTCGTAGCAGCCACGTAAAACTTGCAACAACAAAGTAGAGGACGTCCCACTTGTTTTTGCAGGGCATGTTTGATGTGATATGGTCAAGACATGATGTGATATACTTTATTGTATGAGATGATCGTGTTTTGTATAAGTTATCGACAACTGGCAGGAGCCTTATGGTTGTCGCTTTATTGTATGAAATGCAAACACCATGTAATTGCTTTACTTTATCACTATGCGTTAGTGCAAGTTGTAGAAGCAATAGTTAGCGAGACGACCACGACGCTACGATGGAGATCAAGGTGTCAAGCCGGTGACGATGGAAATCATGACGGTGCTTTGGAGATGGAGATCAAAGGCACAAGATGATGATGGCCATATCATGTCACATATTTTTTGGTTGCATGTGATGTTTATCTTTCATGCATCTTATTTTGCTTAGTACGGCGGTAGCATTATAAGATGACCCCTTACTAAAATTTCAAGGTATAAGTGTTCTCCCTGAGTATGCACCGTCGCAACAGCTCGTCGTGCTGAGACACCACGTGATGATCGGGTGTGATAAGCTCTACGTTCACATACAACGGGTGCAAGACAGTTTTGCACATGCGGAATACTCGGGTTAAACTTGACGAGCTATCATGTACAGACATGGCCTCGGAACACTGGAGACCGAAAGGTCGAACGTGAATCATATAGTAGATATGATCAACATACAGATGTTCACCATTGAAGACTACTCCATCTCACGTGATGATCGGACTTGGTTTAGTTGATATAGATCACGTATCATTTAGATGACTTGAGGGATGTCAATCTAAGTGGGAGTTCTTAAGTAATATGATTAATTGAACTTTAATTTATCATGAACTTAATCATGTTAGTATTTGCAAATTATGTTGTAGATCAATAGCTTGCGTTGTAGCTCCCCTATTTGCAAACTAAGTTGAAAGATGATAGTAGCAATGATGCGGACTTGGTCCGTGATCTGAGGATTATCCTCATTGCTGCACAGAATAATCATGTCCTTGATGCACCCCTAGGTGACAAACCTATTGCAGGAGCAGATGCAGACGTTATGAACGTTTGGCAAGCTCGATATGATGACTACTTGATGGTTTTGTCTGCCATGCTATATGGCTTAGAACTGGGACTTCAAAAACATTTTGAACGCCATGGAGCATATGAGATGTTCCAAGAGCTGAAATTGGTATTTCAGACTCATGCCCGTGTAGAGTGGTATGAGACCTCTGACAAGTACTTTGCCTACAATATGGAGGATAGTAGCTCAACCAGTGAGAACGTGCTCAGAATGTCTGGGTACTACAATCGCTTGAATCAAGTGGGAGTTAATCTTCCAAAAAAGATAGTGATTGACAGAGTTCTCTAGTCACCATCACCAAGTTACTAGAATTTCGTTATAAACTATAATATGCAAGGGATGACAAAGACAATTCCCGGGCCCTTCGCTATGCTCAAAGCTGTGGAGGTATAAATCAAGAAGGAGCATCAAGTGTTGATGGTTGACAATACCACTAGTTTCAAGAAAAAGGGCAAAGGAAAGAAGGAGAACTTCAACAAGAATGGCAAGCAAGTTGCCACTCCCGGGAAGAAGCCCAAGTCTGGACCTAAGCCTGAAACTGAGTGCTTCTACTGCAAGTAGACTGGTCACTGGAAGCGGAACTGCCCCAAGTATTTGGCAGATAAGAAGGATGGCAAAGTGAACAAAGGTATATTTGGTATACATGTTATTGATGTGTACCTTACTAATGCTCGTAGTAGCGCTTGGGTATTTGATACTGGTTCTGTTGCTCATATTTGCAACTCGAAACGGGGGCTACGGATTAAACAAAGATTGGCTAAGGACGAGGTGACGATGCGCGTCGGGGATGGTTCCAAGGTCGATGTGATCACCGTCGGCACGCTACCTCTACATCTACCTTCGGGATTAGTTCTAGATCTGAATAATTGTTATTTGGTGCCAGCTTTGAGCATGAACATTATATCTGGATCTTGTTTGATGCGAGACGGTTATTCATTTAAATCAGAGAATAATGGTTGTTCTATTTATATGAGTAATATCTTTTATGGTCATGCACCCTTGAAGAGTGGTCTATTTTTGTTGAATCTCGACCGTGGTGATACACATATTCATAATATTGATGCCAAAAGATGCAAAGTTGATAATGATAGTGCAACATATTTGTGGCACTGCCGTTTAGGTCATATTGGTGTAAAGCGCATGAAGAAACTCCATGCGGATGGACTTTTGGAATCACTTGATTATGAATCATTTGATGCTTGCGCGCCATGCCTCGTGGGCAAGATGACTAAAACTCCGTTCTCTGGAACAATGGAGCGAGCCACTGACTTATTGGAAATAATACATACCGATGTATGAGGTTCGATGAGTGTTGAGGCTCGCAGCGGGTATCGTAATTTTCTGACCTTCACAGATGATTTGAGCAGATATGGGTATATCTACTGAATGAAACACAAGTCTGAAATGTTTGAAAAGTTCAAAGAATTTCAGAGTGAAGTGGAAAATCATCGTAACAAGAAAATAAAGTTTCTACGATCTGATCGCGGAGGCGAATATTTGAGTTACGAGTTTGGCCTTCATTTAAAACAATGTGGAATATTTTCACAACTCACGCCACGTGGAACACCACAGCGTAATGGTGTGTCCGAATGTCGTAACCGTACTTTATTAGATATGGTGCGATCTATGATGTCTCTTACCGATTTACCACTATCATTTTGGGGTTATACATTAGAGACAGCTGCATTCACGTTAAATAGGGCACCATCTAAATCCGTTGAGACGACACCGTATGAACTGTGGTTTGGCAAGAAACCTAAGCTCTCGTTTCTTAAAGTTTTGGGTTGCGATGCTTATGTGAAAAAGCTTCAGCGTGATAAGCTCAAACCCAAATCAAAGAAATGCGTCTTCATAGGATACCCAAAGAAACTGTTGGGTACACTTTCTATCACAGATCCAAAGGCAAGATCTTTGTTGCTAAGAATGGATCCTTTCTAAAGAAGGATTATCTCTCGAAAGAAGTGAGTGGGAGGAAAGTAGAACTTGATGAGGTAATTGTACCTTCTCTTGAATTGGAAAGTAGCTCATCACAGATAATCGTTCCCGTGATGCCTACACCAATTAGTGAGGAAGCTAATGATAATGATCATGAAACTTCAGATCAAGTTACTACCGAACCTTGTAGGTCAACCAGAGTACATTCCGCATCAGAGTGGTATTGTAATCCTGTTCTGGAAGTCATGTTACTAAACCATGACGAACCTACGAACTACGAGGAAGCGATGATGAGCCCAGATTCTATGAAATGGTTTGAGGCCATGAAATCTGAGATGGGATCCATGTATGAGAACAAAGTGTGGACTTTGGTGGACTTTCCCGATGATCGGCAAGCCATAGAGAATAAATGGATCTTCAAGAAGAAGACTAACACTGATGGTAATGTTACTATCTACAAAGCTCGACTTGTTGCGAAAGGTTTTCGACAAGTTCAAGGAGTTGACTACGATGAGACCTTCTCACCCATAGCGATGCTTAAGTCTGTCCGAATCATGTTAGCAATTGCCGCATTTTATGATTATGAAATCTGGCAAATGGACGTCAAAACTGCATTCCTTAATGGATTTATTAAAGAAGAGTTGTATATGATGCAACCAGAAGGTTTTGTCGATCCTAAAGGTGCTAACAAAGTGTGCAAGCTCCAGCGATCCATTTATGGACTGGTGCAAGCATCTCGGAGTTGGAATATATGCTTTGATGAAGTGATCAAAGCATATGGTTTTATACAGACTTTTGGAGAAGCTTGTATTTACAAGAAAGTGAGTGGGAACTCTGTAGCATTTCTGATATTATATGTGGATGACATATTGTTGATTGGAAATGATATAGAATTTCTGGATAGCATAAAAGGATACTTGAATAAGAGTTTTTCAATGAAGGACCTCGGTGAAGCTTCTTATATATTGGGCATCAAGATCTATAGAGATAGATCAAGACCCTTAATTGGACTTTCACAAAGCACATACCTTGATAAAGTTTTGAAGATATTCAAAATGGATCAGTCAAAGAAAGGGTTCTTACCTGTGTTACAAGGTGTGAGGTTGCGTCAGACTCAATGCCCGACCACTGCAGAAGATAGAGAGAAAATGAAAGTCATTCCCTATGCCTCAGCCATAGGTTCTATCTGATGTATGCCTTGCTATAAGTTTAGCATGGAGGTACCAAAGTAATCCAGGATTGGATCACTAGATAGCAGTCAAGGACATCCTGAAGTACCTAAAAAGGACTAACGATATGTTTCTCGTTTATGGGGGTGAGAAAGAGCTCGTCGTAAATGGTTACGTCGATGCTAGCTTTGACACCAATCCGGATGACTCTAAGTTGCAAACCGGATACGTATTTATACTGAATGGTGGAGCTGTCAATTGGTGCAGTTCCAAGCAAAGCGTCGTGGCAGGATCTACGTGTGAAGCGGAGTACATAGCTACTTCGGAAGCAGCGAATGAAGGAGTCTGGATGAAGGAGTTCATATCCGATCTAGGTGTAATACCTAGTGCATCAGGTCCAATGAAAATCTTTTGTGACAATACTAGAGCAATTGCGTTAGCAAAGGAATCCAGATTTCACAAGAGAACCAAACACATCAAGAGACGCTTCAACTCCATCCGTGTAACATCCCAAATTTTCAATTTGGAATGTTATACATAGATCATCATTGCATAGCATATTTTATTGCATTTTGGCAAATCCTCGATAAATCCTAAGCAACTCAAGGACCCTCGGAGAGAGTTGGGGATTTTCCCGATTTATCATAATTGATTTTCATCAAATAATAAAACGAGGATTTTGGTTTTAATTATTTTGTCTCCGGAAAAATATTTCACATTAAAATAAATGAGAGGAGAAAATATGACTTCTCCAAAACAATTGAAATATTGGAGGAAAAATATTAAAATCATATATTGGATTTTATTCGGATTTTATTTGCAATTTTAATTGCATTAAAAAATTGCACGTTTTCAAAATTGCATTTTTGTGTCAAAACAATGTTCACCCTGTTCTAATTATTTTAACTAGACGGGGAAAATTTGTTTTATCATTTTTGGATTTTTATTTATTTTTTTGTGATTTTTTTAGATTCGGCGGTATATTTAAAAAAAACACCACCGCGCCCGACCGGGCCGAGGCCCAGCCGAGCCGGCCGGCCCACCCCGCGCCCCGTCTCCCTCCTGGAGACCGAGGCGAGCACGGCCGCCGCCGCCGAGTCCCGCTCGCCTACGCCTCCCC
>NC_057808.1:126934801-126942943 GCF_018294505.1 Triticum aestivum
GCCGCCGGAGCCCGTCGCCGCCCCAAGCCCCACCGCACCCCGCCGACCCCCGCCGGAGCCCGTCCCGACGAGGTACCGAGCCGCCGCCGCCGCTTGCCGGTTTTTCTGAAGAAAAAAAACCGTTCGTTTTTTTTAACCCTAGATCGGTTTATTTTTCTTCGGTTTTATTATTTAGCGAACGTTCACCGACCCGTTCGTTTGAACGAACGTGTTCGTCGGATTTTCGCTGTTAACGAACGTCCTTTCTTTAACCGTTCATCAGTTTTCTTTTTTGTCGGATTTTTCCGCGATTTTCCCC
This sequence comes from Triticum aestivum, assembly GCF_018294505.1. Classification (NCBI taxonomy): domain Eukaryota; kingdom Viridiplantae; phylum Streptophyta; class Magnoliopsida; order Poales; family Poaceae; genus Triticum; species Triticum aestivum. The sequence continues at coordinate 126,935,100 of NC_057808.1, forward strand.
GATCTCGATTTCTGATCGGATCTTCGTTTTCGTTTAACTTTTCGCTCGTTTATCGGAATCAGGCGATTCAAGCGCCTAGAGTTTCGTCCCGAAATTCTCTTTCCGTTTAACCTACTCAAACAAGTTTTTGCTACTGTAAAATTTGACCTAGATCCAGATTAGTAAACGAAGCTTGTTTCTTTCGCCGTTTGACTTTCGTTGCTTCGTTCGAGTTGATTCTTTTTGCAAACCGGAGTTCTTAAGTTGAACTTTCTGGTTGGATCTTTCATTCGAGTTTTACCTGTGCATTAGATGAGTACTTATTGTTTGCTTGTTTGTTTGCGATAGAGTACCCGGAGTGTGCCGCTTGTTACTTCGAAAATCTAGGTTTCGCGGATCATCAGCAAGGCAAGTAACACTTTGATCATACTTTTCCATACCCAGTTTTATTGCATTAGATCAATCCTCAAACATTGCATGGTTAGGATCTAATTAAACTGTGGGTATTGGGATGTAGTTGAGGTACTACCTATTACCTGTGTTATTTATCAAACCCTTGGGAATTACTTCTACGTTGCTATTATATTGCCATGCTATGCTCGTAGACGTGGATTGGGTTTGAGAGATATCCATGACAGATGTGAGATTGTTAATTAATCGTTTACTTAAGGTGGCAACTAAAACTCACATCTGGGTGGATTGAGGCACCTGGGGAACCCAGTGCTGCCTGTATTTTTGGATATCCCGGGGTACCCGTGTGATCATCCTATGGACCGCCACCCAGGCTCAAAGGGATCATAAGATTATTCATGCTAGAAACTTCCGTGTGCAGCCACAAGCTATTATGGGCTCTAGCATAGTTGAGTAGGTTACATGATCTCTTGAAGAGGTGGGCTAGCAGATGTAGGGGAAAGTAGGTGTAACTGTCCACCCGGAGTAAAGAGTTATTGTTTCTGAAAGACTATGTCTCGGTCATCCGTTTCTCAAACATCATGTAGTGCGAGAATCAAGAGGAGGCGATCGAGTCTTATGGGGAAAAGTGCACAAACCTCTGCAGAGTGTACAAACTAATCATGGTTAGCCGTGTCCCCGGTTATGGACAACTTGAGTATCTAGTACCTGGATTATCATGTGAATCTCATCACCATGTTACTTTAATTAATTTTGTTGGGTTAATGATGACACTTAATTGGGATTGAGTTGGGGGTACCTTCTCAATGTTTAACAACCACCATGATAGTTAAACACAACTTATTCCTTTGTAGTAGGGAAAAATTGGCTTTTCGCAAAACTGTACCATAGAGCTTTCCACCAGCCATATATGCATGTAGTATAGCATTATTATGTTCATTATTCTCTATGTGTTATATTGCCAGCATATTCCATGTGCTGACCCGTTTTCGGGCTGCAACGTTTCATGTTGCAGACTCTTCAGACGACGAGTAAGGTGCCTTAGGTCGTGGTCTTATACTCAGTGATGCCGTTGGAGTTGATGGACTCACTTATCTTCCAAGTCTTCCGCTGTTATCGTATTTAGATGGCCTTAAGCCATATTTATCATACTTATTCTCTTTTGAGATATTCGATGTAATAAGTGTGTGATTGCTACTCTGTTATAAATCCTCCATTTGTACTGTGCGTGTCAGCATTGCTGATCCAGGGATGACACTGGTGCACAGAAGCACAGACTATTTGAGGTCTGGTCGCTACAAAGGTGGTATCAGAGCACACGCTAACTGTAGGACACGACCACTAAGCTTAAACCCTAGAACACTTCTCTCTTCTCATTTCTGACCCCTCTCCACTTTCTACTCTTTTAGGAATGGCGGATGCAAGGAGCAAGTTCATGCAATCAGATGAAGACACGCCTTTTGGACGACACTTGAAGGAAGTCACTAAGTACTTGAACATAGGAATACCAAGCATCACCGGAACCTACAACGCCACATTACCTGAAGAGGAGAGCTGGAAGATTCAAGTTCAAGTTCCAGGAAGGACGTTTGCGCCAGTCACTGAACCCATAAAATTGGTTTTCGAAGTACCAACCTGGAGTTTAGGGAAGAGCATGGCCGCCCACATCGCTATGGGACGCATTGGAGAAGTCTACCACAGGGAGCTTAAGGATACTATTTATCAGATTTGTGGACGCCGAGACGAGCAATGGGAGATGATCAGAACCAAGAAGGATGGATCAATTGCAGCTTTCATCTAGGAGCAAAACCAACACATTCGTCGCCAGGAGAACCAGATGTGCTCAGACAAGGAAGAGCTAAAGGAGGCATTGACGAAGATCAAGGAGCTGGAGGAAGAACTCAAGGCTACACGCGAGGATTATTTGGAGGAAATCGTCGCACTAGTAGGGAAGAATGACGACCTGGAGAAGAAGATTGGAGTATTCATGGGAAATCCAGTGTCAAAAGCAGAAGATGACGAATGCGCTTGCCCGGATAATTACATCATCATCGACGACACCGACTCGGACCCCAGTGAAGATGACTTTGTTGATGAAGCTGGAGCAGATATCATGGAGTCTTCAACTGATCAAAATTTCTAGTAGACCACCAAATCAGTAGTAGTTTTCCCCCATTTAATAGTATAGTTCAAGCACTTTGTAACGCTAGTTAGATCGATTGTATGCCTTGTTTGAATTGATTGAGTGATATTGATTGTATTTGACTCATGAGCATATGGGTAGTGTTTTCCCTCTAGACCTCATTCTATTCTTAACTCTCATCTTTTCTAACCCATCAGATGCCTCCGAGACGCGACACCGGATTTTTTTTCCCACCAGAGATCACCCAGTTGATTCAGCAATAGAATGCCCTGATGCAAGTGTTGGTACAGAACCAAGGCAACAACAACAACAACAACAACCCACCACCTCCACCTGTTGATCACTTAGCCCGTTTCTTGAGGCTAAACCCGCCGGTGTTTTCCAGCAGCACCGAGCCGATTGTTGCAGATGATTGGCTCCGCAAAGTTGGAAGGGAGTTGGCCACTACAGGATGCACAGATGCAGAAAGAGTGCGTTTTGCCGCACATCAGCTTGATGGACCCGCAGCATCATGGTGGGAGAATTACACAGCCACACACCCTATTGACACTGTCACATGGGACCAGTTTCAGCAAGCTTTCCGTACAGCTCATGTTTCAGCAGGAGCTATGGCTATGAAGAAGCGTGAGTTTCGCAACCTACGCCAAGGAGGACGCACCGTAGGCCAGTATGTGGAGGATTTCAGTAAGTTAGCACGTTATGCACCATATGACGTTGCTACAGATGCAGCCTAGCAGGAGAAGTTTTTGGAAGGACTGAATGATGAACTAAGCATGAAGCTAATGGTAGCAACCTTCAACAACTACCAGGAGTTGGTAGATAGAGCTCTCATGATTGAAGGGAAGCAGCAGCAGATCGAAAACCGTAAGAGGAAGTATGGACAAGGGAAGTACAATTCTGGAGCTCAACAGAAGCCACGTTTTGCCCCGAAACCTGGAGGACGGTTTCAACATACCCATGGAGGAGGTAGTTCGCACAACCATAATGGCTTCAAGAATGGTAATGGGAATGGAGGAAGCAACGGACAGAACCGTAATAACCCATCTACCCTAGCCAAGAGGGATCTAAGTCATGTTACTTGTTTCAAGTGCCAGAAGACTGGACACTATGAAAATGATTGTCCTGAAGCCCAGTATGGTAATGGCAATGGAAGCTCTGGGAAGAAGCCGAACCCTTTCAATAAAGGACATGTGAACCACGTGAGCATGGAAGAGGTTGAAGCACAGCCTGATGCAGTAATAGGTAAGTTTTTGGTTAAGTCATTTACTGCAATCGTTCTTTTTGATACTGGTGCATCACATTCATACATATCAAGGGGATTTGTGGATAAGTTTAAGTTTCCCACCAAAGTTCTCAGAACACCTATGTTAGTAACCTCGCCAGGAGCAGAATATATGGCAAGCCAAGGATGTTTTCAGATGCCATTGGCCATAGGCAGGCATGTTTTCCCCTCAGACCTAATAATTTTGGAGTCGCAAGGTTTGGATGTGATTTTGGGAATGGATTGGCTATCGATGTATGTAGGAAACATCGATTGCGCCAGTAAGACGATCTTTCTTACTACCCCAAAAGGAAGAAGGATTAAGTATGTATCCCGGCATGTGCCGAAGAGGACTCAAGTGAATTCCTTATCAGGAGTTATACAGGAGGAAGTACCAACGGTGAAGGATTACCCGGATGTATTTCCAGAAGAGTTGCCAGGCATGCCACCGGATAGAGACATTGAGTTTTTGATTGAGCTTTTGCCAGGCACAAGGCCAATATCTAAGAGACCGTACAGGATGCCCGCAAAAGATTTGGAGGAAATTAAGAAGCAGATTAAGGAGTTACTGGATAAAGGCTATATTCGCCCAAGTTCGTCACCTTGGGGATCACCAGTACTTCTAGTGGAGAAGAAAGATGGATCGTTGAGGATGGTTGTTGATTACCGTGGATTGAATGAAGTGACCATCAAAAACAAGTACCCACTGCCGATGATCAATGATTTGTTTGACCGCTTACAAGGAGCTAAACTATTTTCCAAGATCGATCTACGATCAGGATACCATCAGTTAAAGATTCGAGAGCAGGATATACCTAAGACGGCTTTTACCACCTGATATGGGCTGTATGAGTATACCGTTATGTCATTTGGTCTGACTAACGCACCTGCCTATTTCATGAACCTGATGAACAAAGTGTTTATGGAGTTTTTGGATAAGTTCGTCGTGGTGATCATAGACGATATTTTAGTCTTTTCCAAGAATGAGGAAGAGCATAAGGAGCATTTGCGTTTGGTACTTGAGAAGCTCAGAGAACATCAGTTATACGCCAAGTTCAGCAAATGTGAATTTTGGCTGAAGGAAGTTGGATTCCTCGGACATGTTATTTCTGGAGAAGGAATAGCAGTAGACCCCGCCAAAGTTGACACGGTAACAAGTTGGGAATCACCCACGTCAGTTGGAGAGATCCGGAGTTTTCTTGGACTTGCAGGATACTACCGGAGATTCATCGAGAATTTCTCAAGGATTGCAAAACCCATGACTGAGCTATTAAAGAAGGACACCAAATTCAATTGGACCGAGGAATGCGAAGCTAGTTTCCAAGAGTTGAAGAAACGATTGGTTACATCACCCGTGTTGATTCTGCCAGATCAACGCAAGGATTATGAAGTTTATTGCGACGCTTCTCGTCGAGGACTTGGAGCAGTGCTTATGCAGGAAGGAAGAGTTGTGTCATATGCTTCACGACAACTTAAACCCCATGAGAAGAATTATGCTACGCATGATTTGGAGTTAGCAGCCGTGGTGCATGCGTTGAAGACATGGAGACATTTTCTCATCGGAAACCATTGTGAGGTGTACACGGATCACAAGAGTTTGAAGTATATTTTCACGCAGAAGGAGTTAAATCTCAGACAGAGGAGATGGTTGGAGCTCATTAAGGATTATGATATGAGATTGCATTATCACCCAGGGAAGGCTAACGTAGTAGCAGATGCGTTGAGCCGCAAGAGCCATGTCAACACCCTCATGACAGGAGAGTTACCTCAGGAGTTAGCCGAGGACCTTCGCGATCTATGTTTGGAGATAGTCCCAAGAGGCTATTTAGCGACATTGGAGATTCAGTCTACCTTGATGGAAAAGATCAGAGAAGCTCAGAAGAAAGACAAGGAGATTGACGAGATAAAGGAAAACATGAGCAAAGGAAAAGCCAAGGGATTTCGTGAGGATGAGCACGATACCTTATGGTTTGAGGACCGCGTTTACGTGCCAAATGATCCGGAGATCAGGAAGTTGATTTTGCAAGAGGCCCATGATTCACCGTACTCGATTCATCCAGGAAATACCAAGATGTATTTGGATTTGAAGGACACTTTCTGGTGGACCGGAATGAAGAAGGATATTGCGGAGTATGTAGCAGTTTGTGATGTATGTCAAGAGTGAAGGCAGAACATCAGAAGCCAGCAGGATTACTACAACCATTGCCGATACCCAAATGGAAGTGGGATAAAATAGGCATGGATTTTATCACGGGATTGCCCAGGACTCGTTCAGGCTATGACTCAATATGGGTTGTAGTCGACCGTTTGACGAAGGTAGCTCATTTCATCCCAGTGAAGACCACTTACACCAGTGCTAAGTTGGCGAAGATATACATGACCAGGATTGTATGTTTGCATGGAGTTCCGAAGACCATTGTATCAGACAGAGGAACCCAGTTTACCTCGAAGTTTTGGAAGCAGTTACATGAAACATTGGGAACCAGGCTAGAATTCAGTACAGCCTTTCACCCACAGACAGATGGACAGACCGAAAGAGTCAATCAGATTTTGGAAGACATGCTGAGAGCCTGTGCACTAGATTATGGATCTAGTTGGGACGACAATTTGCCATATGCAGAGTTTTCTTACAACAACAGTTATCAAACCAGTTTGAAGATGGCCCCTTTCGAAGCTTTGTACGGAAGGAGGTGTAGAACACCGTTGTTATGGGACGAAGTGGGAGACCGTCAGTTGTTTGGACCAGATTTGATTAAGGAGTCTGAACAGAAAGTGAGGTTGATTCGTGATAGGCTCAAGGTAGCCCAGTCCAGGCAGAAGAGTTATGCTGATTCTAAACGAAAGGAGACAGTTCACGAAGTCGGAGACAGAGTTTATCTTCGAGTATCACCACTTCGAGGAGTGAAGCGCTTTGGAATTAAGGGAAAGCTAGCGCCCCGTTTTATCGGACCATACAGAGTTTTGGAACGTATGGGAGAAGTTGCCTACAAGCTAGAATTACCCGAAGGATTGTCAGGAGTTCACGACGTATTTCACGTTTCACAGTTGAAGAAGTGCCACGCAGAGATGGCTGAGATACCACTGAGAGATACAGTGCAGCTGGAAGCAATTCAGCTGGAAAGTGATTTGACCTATGAGGAGAAACCAGTTAAGATTCTTGAGTATGCCAGCCGAGTCACCCGCAGTAAGGTTATCAAGTTTTGCAAAGTCCAGTGGAGTCACCACACGGAAGATGAAGCCACCTGGGAGCGAGAGGAAGATCTACGGAAGGACCACTCTCACCTATTTTCTAGCCAACTGGAATCTCGAGGGCGAGATTCATCTTAAGGGGGGTAGGTTTGTAATATCCCAAATTTTCAATTTGGAATGTTATACATAGATCATCATTGCATAGCATATTTTATTGCATTTTGGCAAATCCTCGATAAATCCTAAGCAACTCAAGGACCCTCGGAGAGAGTTGGGGATTTTCCCGATTTATCATAATAGATTTTCATCAAATAATAAAACGAGGATTTTGGTTATAATTATTTTCTCTCCGGAAAAATATTTCACATTAAAATAAATGAGAGGAGAAAATATGACTTCTCCAAAACAATTGAAATATTGGAGGAAAATATTAAAATCATATATTGGATTTTATTCGGATTTTATTTGCAATTTTAATTGCATTAAAAAAATTGCACGTTTTCAAAACTGCATTTTTGTGTCAAAAAAATGTTCACCCTGTTCTAATTATTTTAAGTAGACAGGGAAAATTTGTTTTATCATTTTTGGATTTTTATTTATTTTTCTGTGATTGTTTTTAGATTCGGTGGTATATTTAAAAAAAACACCACCGCGCCCGACCGGGCCGAGGCCCAGCCGAGCCGGCCGGCCCACCCCGCGCCCCGTCTCCCTCCTGGAGACCGAGGCGAGCACGGCCGCCGCCGCCGAGTCCCGCTCGCCTACGCCTCCCCGGCTCCCCTTTCCCCAAACCGGCGAAGCCCCCCTCCTTAAATACCCCCCCACCCCGCCGCCTCTCTCCACCCCGCCGCCGCCCCTCTCCCT